>NW_022060268.1:1461976-1585151 GCF_007364275.1 Archocentrus centrarchus
GTCAGGTTAGGTTCAGAGAGGATTTTCAGTTATGTACGTAGGACCGACGCAGAACTCTAAATCAGGCCTTCTTAGACAGATATTAGACGCCGGCTGTCATTTGGATTTCTGTAGCCCGCAAAATCAAGTGCAGGCACGACCTTAGCGAGATCAAATGTGCACATTGAAACCGCCTGTGCTCTGTGGTAGAGTGCAAATGCAAGTGGCAATAACAGCAGCAACCTAGCCGGGGGGACGGAGCCCACGGGGGTGCGCTCTGGTTTGCTAAATGCAGTGACAGCAGAGCTCCCAAAGTGAAGCGCTGACATCCTCAGCCCTGCGCAAGGACGTCTCAGCACGGTGCAGTGCCTGCCATCAACCACTAGTTAGAACACTGGCCTCTTACAAGACAAGGTTTTACATAGTAGCACCAAATTTGAAAGAGTCATCTGGTCCTCAGCAGGTACTAGTACTGTGCCATTATTTCTGGAACAGAAACCATACCAAAATACAGAAGCTGTGCGTCAAACATTAAACACACCATGACTCGATAGCTTGTAGTACCACCCTTATCAACAATCATTTGAAATCATGCTTTTCTGAATGACTGCATCAGTTTGTCACATCATCGGTGAGGAATTCTGACCCACTCTTCTTCAGTTCATTGAGGTTTGTGGGCATTGGTTTATGCACAGCTTTCTTAAGTTCCTGCCACAGCATTTCAATGTGGATGTTGACTGAACCATTACAGCACCATTCTTTTCTTTTTCAGCCATTCTGCTGGACAAGGTAGGTCTGCACTGTGTCCCAGTAAGAAGCAAACTACCTTTGTAATACACTGAAACCCTCCATCAAACCAGCAGCTGCCTTGTTGAGCCCCTAATCCTTCTTTGTAGGTGGGCCTCCAGAGCCATTTCAGGCAAGTGGCAGCCTCCTGGGCTTAAACATGAAGCTACTGTGGAAGTGCCAAAAACTGCACTTCCTGGAATGGCCACTTGTCTCCAATTGATGATTAAAAGCCCATTACAATGATAAGAAAGAAGAATATTATTATAGCTGCAGAAGATGAAAATAGCTGTTTCCATTAGCTGTCTGCTAGGCTTCACTTTAACTTATTAAAGCCATAAAACAGGAAATCTCTGCTCAGTTTGTCATGTCGAGGCCTTTTTGGAGCATTTTTAATGCAACTCTGTGACAAATTATGTTTGGCCATATGATTAATTACACTAACTGCTGTCAAAGAAGCCAGTGTTTGTAGTAATGTAGCATTTAGCCCTAATAAGCAGGTATCAGAGAGAAAAACCTTCTTTTAATGGGTTTTCTCACATAGATTTTGCACCCACAGCAGAGTGAACTCTGCCCTGCTGACTGTGTGTTGGTGTGAGAGGCTCCATATTTCACACCATGTGTTATAAGTCGCACTGTGTGCTAAAATAGACTTTTTTGTATTGAACAAACTGCAGAGATTGAGGCAGACTCAGCAGCACCATCTGTCACACATTTAGTCTGACACAGTACACTGTGAATCAGAGGATCAATGTTTGGAGGAAAAATGATAGATTATCAATCACTGATAACAGTGTGATGATGAGAATAATAATAACACCATTTCCAGCTCTTGAGTTAGAAATAAGGCAGAGAACAGTGAATGCATATAACGGAGGAAAAATGACTTTTCACATGTCAATACTCCATAATAATGAGCAGCAATGAAGTCAGAGTTCCTTTGCCAAGAGGTGTGAGTGGATGAAGAATTAAAGCTGAGGACTTTCTTATTTCTTCCTTGTCTAGTTGTTTATTTCTACTGGAAAATTACTGCGCGCTCAAAACAGGTTTTTTCCAGCAGCTTGTAAATGACCAACGGGGCACAGAGCTCAGAAAGTAGAAGGCTGTTTTTCTGCTGTATCCATATATAACATGAGATTTCAGTGCATGCTGTTCACAGCGCTTTGCCCTCTTCATTCAGCAGTGGTGTGTAGCACAAAAATCAAGAAGGGGTAAAAGGAAAAACCAATAAACTGACAGAAGAACAGAACAAGAATCTAACGTGCACAGCTGCTTCAGCCATAGTCACTCTTTAGTTATATCCACGCTCTGTATAACAGCTATCATGACTTCTATAGGTTTCCTCTGTCAGTGACCAGAGTGGGTTAACAGAACATCTCTGTAACAGGTTGGTTTCCTTCTGGTAGGTTTCCACACTGACACGGGAAGAAACAGCTAAAAACCATCTTTAGTTTCACTGCTTTACACAAGATTCATACTTTTACATAAAGTCATATTTGGAGGGCCAGAGAAAATGATTGTGAGGAATATTGTATCAGGAAGTCATTGTCCTTCCATGTCTACACAACAGCTTCCTCATGGACCACTGAGCCTTTGTAAGAACCAGCCTGGAAGTCTCATCATCACTGTGGTCAGTCATAAACGGCTGCAGCTGACATTAGTTTTTCATGGTTTTAACCAGCGTCCCACTATGAGTACCAGACTGTAGCTTCAAGGATCCAAATGTGACAAAGAAAGCATTCATTATTCATCAGGTACCACAATTCTCAACATTTACAATGCTTGCTGAGACAGTTCCTCTCACAGCAGGTCAGTAAAAACAAGGCTTCATGTAGAAGCATCCCTATGAAATATGTCATTATTAGAAAATTGATGGTGGTGACAGACAGTTACAAAGAAATGTAGCCTTTCCTGTCACTAAATGGTTAATGTAAAGCAACTGTAATGAATGACATTTCAATAAAAAATGAATAAAGTCTAAAGATGTCTAGAGCATCTAAAGCTATTCTCTTCCTTTGGCAGCCTCAATAAAGAGTTAAAGTTGTGATAGTCAGCAAATATAGAATGAAAGCAATAAATTAAAAGGATCTTGTAGGTTGCAGAAGTGAAGCTGCAGAATTGAACCTGTGTGGTACTAACCTGAACCCACATGCTTATTAACTAACAGGCTGCTCATCATTAAACTCACTGTGAATAAAGTCTGAGAAAAACAACCACATAAAAACATGACACATACAAAAACTTTGGTCACTCAGTCTCAGTTTCCTGCAGCCAGAAATGCACAATGCACCAATCCTCTCAACACAATGATTGATTGATTGATTTTTTTCAGCCAGATGAGAGAAACATAGTATTAATATAATAAGCAGCTCCAGGATGAAGAGCAGCTCGTTCCACCACAGGATTCATTACTGCACTGTGGCCTCCAGTTTGCATTGAGAGAAGGCCTGAAGCTCAGCCAATCACAGCAGAGAATGAGGACAGGAAGTGATCGGCGGACACAGCTGCAGTGATTGGAAGGTTCAGGTGAGGGTGTGAGGCTGCTTCATGCAGGTGTGAAACTATGAGGAACCTGAACGCCTCCTCTTCCCTCAGCAGGGATCTGTGGCAGTGAGAGCTCAGTGAGAGCTCAGTGAGAGCTGCAGGAGGAACAAACTGATTGACTGAGAGGGTCAGCTCTGTTTGTGCTGCTCTTTAACACCCTCAGCCTTAGTGTCAGTAACAGCAGACTGACTTCCATCACAGCAGAAACAAGTGAGGCCTCAAGGAGGAGTGCTGCTCGCTACACTTTTGCTCTCTGCAGGAAAAACTCAGCACACACTTCGTCCCGCTGAGGATCTCTGAGCTCCGCCTTTAATGAGTGTTCACAAATATCAGATCAATGAAAGTGAAACACTTGTTTATTTTTTAAAATGTAGTACAAACAAAAATGTCTGTGTAGATTCTCAGTCATCCAGGTCATAGTAGTCTCTGGAGCTTGAAAAAAGGCGATTTAAACCCCTGTGGGCGTAGTCCCCTGGAGGTGGTTATGACCCTCTATTGATCATGTGCGTGAACACATGTGCCCAGGTGTGAAAGGAGGCGTGGGTCATTTCAATCAGTGGTTTCAGTTGAAACCAATTTAGGACTCTGCTCCATTGTTTCCTGTGGCCTATTGAGGTCACTGGAACAAAGGTGTGAATGGGGGTTGAGACGTCTGGGAAGGGAGCTCAGGACAGCACTGTAAGCGGGGGAAAGTTGGTGACGTAATCCACCTCCTCTGTTCAATGATGGTTGTTCACAGTGGACATAGATGGCTTCTTTCACTCCTCTTTCAAACCATCTGTCTTCCCTGTCCAAAATGTGAACATTGGCATCCTCAAAAGAGTGCCCTTTTTCCTTCAGATGCAGATGTACTGCTGAATCTTGTCCTGTCGAGGTGGCTCTTCTATGTTGTGCCATTCGTTTGTGAAGAGGCTGTTTGGTTTCACCAATGTAGAGGTCCGAGCACTCTTCACTGCACTGAACAGCATACACTACATCGCTGATCTTGTGTTTGGCGGGTTTGTCCTTGGGATGAACCAGTTTTTGCCTTAGGGTGTGACTTGGTTTGAAGTATACTGGGATGTCATGCTTGGAGAAAATTCTTCTGAGTTTCTCTGACAAGCCTGACACATATGGGATGACAATGTTGTTCCTCTTGTCCTTCCTATTCTCTGTAGTTTGTGTTTGGCCTTCATTCCTGTGCATCTTAGCTGATTTGATGAAGGCCCAGTTGGGGTAACCGCATGTTTTGAGGGCTTTCTTAATGTGTGTGTGTTCCTTATGCTTCCCTTCTGCCTTAGAGGGAACACTTTCCGCACGGTGTTGTAGGGTCCTGATCACCCCAAGTTTGTGTTCCAGAGGGTGGTGGGAGTCAAAGAGGAGATACTGGTCTGTGTGTGTGGGCTTCCGGTAAACTTCAATGTTGAGGCTTCCATCTTCCTCGATAAGCACCGCACAGTCCAGGAATGGTAACTTGTTATCTCTGGTGTCCTCCCTGGTAAAACGTATGTATTTATCCACTGAGTTAATGTGACGAGTGAAGGCTTCTACTTCTTGGGTTTTGATTTTGACCCAGGTGTCATCTACATATCTGTACCAGTGGCTAGGTGCCATCCCTTTGAAAGAACCAAGAGCTTTACTTTCCACTTCCTCCATGTAAAGGTTGGCTACAATGGGAGACACTGGGGAGCCCATGGCACATCCATGCTTCTGTCTGTAGAATCCATCATTGTATTTAAAATATGTTGTGGTAAGGCAGAGATATAAAAGTGCACAAATCTGATCTGGGGTGAAGCTGGTTCTGTTCAGTAAGGAATCGTCTTCCTGTAGTCGTCTTCTGACGGTCTCCACTGCCTCAGTTGTGGGTATGCAAGTGAAAAGTGAAACCACATCAAAGGACACCATGTGTAGCGGCGTTTCTTCTGTTTTCTCCATGCCGCCTCTGGGCTGCTAGCACAGAAACTTGATCCTGACGCGTATGACAGTGGACTTTGCTTTTGTTTTCAAACGTTTATTTTGTAATTATCACACCATAGTCACACGGTAGAAAAACTGTTTTTGCTCCCGTCCCTAATGCAGCCCTCTAAACCTTCCCCCACCTGACGTCACTCATTAAATTAAAAGGAGCAGCATTAACACCAGTCAAATGCACATTTACAAATCTTTATGCATCAAGTTTTAATTATTCAGGAACTAGAAGTGAGTAATAAACTTTGACTAAACCTTATATCAAACTTCTTATAAATCGGCTCTTACACATCCGGCCCCTAATGGTTAAACAGGAAGGTTAAACCATTAAACAACTAACATAATAAAGAGCCATCTATTTACAAACTACTCTCAGCAGATAAACAACATTAAAGTCATCAATCTCTCTTTACGCATATTCTTCATTCTGTTTCCTTGTGTTCACACTGCTTCCTGTAGTAAACACAGTTTATTTATAGGTCTCTCTAAGGTGCTGGTTTTGGTCTTCAACATCACTCGGCGTACTGTTCCACTTGAGTCTGGGATGGTTTGGGTTATTCTTCCCATTATCCATGTGTTTCTAGGGGATGAACTGTCAACCACTAGCACCACATCTCCAGGCTTGTAGTTCCTTTTTAATCCTACCCATTTCTGACGCTCCTGTGGGAGAGGTAAGTATTCTCGAGTCCATCTAGTCCAGAATAAATCTGCAAGATACTGTACTTGTCTCCACCGCTTTCTAGCATACTGATCCTCCTTGTTGAAGACTCCTGGCGGCATGTTGGGCTGTACCTTCATGAGCAGTAAATGGTTAGGTGTTAAAGGTTCCAGATCATGTGGATCGTCTGTTTGATTTGTGATAGGCCGACTGTTAATTATGCTTTCTACCTCACACATAAAAGTTTGCAGACTGTCATCTGTGAGCATCTGCTCTTTTAGTAGGGCACTAAGGATCCTCCGTACAGTGCGGATTTGCCTTTCCCAAACACCTCCTTGATGAGATGCAGTTGGGCTGTTGAAGATCCACTTTATGTTCTTCTTCTGCATAGCCTTTTCAATGTGTGACTGATTCACATTTTCAGTGGCCTCCCGCAATTCCTTTTCTGCGCTGACTAAATTTGTGCCATTATCAGAGCGCATGATGGTGACTTGGCCTCTTCTGCTTATGAATCGCCTGAGAGCATTAATGCAGGAGTTAGTGTCAAGACTGTCTGCTACTTCAGTGTGTACTGCCCTGATGGTGAGGCATGTAAACAACACACCATACCTTTTGACAGTTCCTCGGCCGCGTTTAACTTCAAACGGTCCGAAGAAATCAACACCTACATTAGTGAAAGGTGGTTTGTCTGGTAGAAGACGATCTTCTGGCAGGACTGCCATTTTTTGTTGTCCAACATGCCCTTGCAATCATCTGCAGACTGTGCATTCTGATATAAGCCTCCTGATGACTGAAGTAGCCTGAGGAATCCAAAATTTTTGTCTTAGCTTGGACAACATGTAGTTTCGTCCGCAATGTCCAATTTGTTCATGGATGTCACGCAAGATGAGACTGGCAACTCTAGATTGCTTGGAGAGAATGGCTGGATGCTTTGCTTCCTCTGGCATGACAGATTTGTTCAGCCGTCCTCCCACTCTCAAAATTCCATCTTGCAAAACAGGATCGAGCTTGTATAGCGAACTGGTTTTCTTGACAGGCAGATTACTGTGAAGGGCCTTCATTTCTTCAGAGAAACATTGAGTCTGGCTATATCGGATGACTTCTGTTTCTGCAGTCATCAGCTCATCCAGAGTAAGTGTTTTCTTTCCCATTCCGGATTCAACCTTCTGTCTGTGTTTTCGCATAAACACTCTTTGCTTCTCGGGATCTTTTCCAGCCTGACTGATGAAGTGCTGTGGCTCTTTCTTTTTATCTTTCAAGTGGATCAGCAACTCTTTGGCTCTCAAAATCCATGCTACTGCCCTTTTTAGTCGGTCCCAGCTTGAGTAGTACTGAATCAAAGTTTTCATTGGGTCACACTGTTCTCCCGCTGTGATAGCATTCACGGTTATTTTCTTGACCTCTGGATCATTTTGTAGATTTTGAGTTACATTCTCTGGTCTTCGTGGCCACTCACATTCTGGCTGTGACAGAAATGGTGGTCCACTTATCCATGTTCTCTCTTGCATCAAGCTCTTCACTTTCATGCCTCTGCTGGCCCAGTCAGCAGGGTTTTGTCCGGTTTTAACATATCTCCACTGCACAGGATTGGTAGCCTCTCTTACGAGATTAATCCTGTTTGCCACAAATGTTTTGAAATGAGCTGTGTCACTTTCAATGTATCTGAGAACTGTTGTGCTGTCAGTCCAGAAAACAGACTGCTGAAGTGACATCTGCATTTCCTCCCGCAACATCTTGTCCATTTTAACTGCAACCACGGCTGCAGTTAACTCAAGCCTCGGAAAAGTAACCTCTTTTAGGGGGGCCACTCTAGACTTCCCCATCATGAAGGAACAGTGTTTTCTGCCCTCTTCATTTGTCAGCACAAGGTATGACACTGTCCCATATGCATACTCACTTGCATCAGAAAAGTGATGTAAGCGTGCTTCTGCTGTGTGCCCAAATCCAGCTGGTTTAATGCATCGATTAATCTTCAAGTCCGCAAGGTGACTAAGCTCTTGAAACCATTTGTACCATTGCTCACTTCGCCATCCACTGATTCCTTCATCCCATCCTTGCTTTTCTTTGCACAGATCCCTCAGAATCAGCTTAGCAGGGAGTACAACTGGTGCCAAGAACCCAAGGGGGTCATAGATGGAATTTACGATGGACAGAATACTTCTTCTGGTCAATGGTTGATCCTGCAGTTTGATGCTGAATGTGAACGCATCGCTTTCTGTGCACCACTGTATACCAAGTGCTCTTTCAGTGGGCAGGGCTTCATGAACCAGTCCATGATCCACTAGCTCATTGGCTCTGCGTTCTGCAGGGATGGTTGACAAGACCTTTCGGCTGTTGCTCACCCATTTTGTGAGGTTAAAACCTCCCTCCATACACAACTCTTGCAGGCCCCTCACCAAAGAGACAGCTATGTCTTCTGTAGAGACGGACTTTAAACAGTCGTCAACATAGAAGTTGTGCAGGATCGTTTCAACAGCCTCTGGAGATGCAATATGCTTTCTGTCTTCTGCCGTTCTTCGCAGAGCATAGGAAGCAACACTAGGTGATGACGTTGCCCCAAAAAGGTGTACTGCCATCCGGTACTCTTTTAGCGGTTCACTTAGGTTGCCATTTGGCCACCACAAAAACCGCAACAGGTCAGCATCTTCTTCAGGAACCCTCACTTGGTAAAACATTGATTCAATATCCGCCATCATTGCTACAGGCTCTTCTCGAAACCTTAGCAAGACACCAATAAGTGTATTAGTGAGGTCAGGTCCTTGCAGTAACTGACCATTCAGGGACACTTCCTGGAATGATGCTGTACAGTCAAAGACTACACGAATTTTCTTTTTCTTTGGGTGGTACACCCCGTGGTGTGGGACATACCAGACTCTGCTGTCATCACGGTTAAGCTGCTCAGGAGGAACCTCTATAGCATACCTTTTGTCCAACAGACTCTGCATGAAGGTTTTGTAGTCTTGAAGGAACACGTCACTTCTTCCTAGTTTCCTCTTCAAACCAGCAGCTCTTTGTTCAGCCAGACAGCGGTTTTTTGGCATCTTTACCGTTTCATCTCTTAGTGGGAGCCCCACACAGTAATGTCCATTCACGTACTTTGTCGTTTTCTGCACTGATAGCATAAACCTTTTGTCTTCCTGGGACATCTCTTCCTTGTCATCGTACCGACGCTCCGGGAAGTCTGTGTTATACTGCTGTATTAACAACCGTTCTACTTCCACAACTGAGGTACGATTGACACTGTAATGAGTTGTCTTGTCATTAGGATTTATGCCTTCAGTCTGCACAGTTCCATACACCATCCAGCCTAGGACAGTCTTCACTGCATAAGGTCCATCGTTTTGGCTATTGATGATGTGCCATGGCTCCATTGCATTTGAGTTGTTGGCTCCTATGAGAAGACCCACCTCAGCATCAATGTGTGGTAAATGTACCTCTTTCAAGTATGGCCACTTTTGCAGGTGTTGTTGTCTAGGAATGTTTTCACTCTGTACTGGGATATGGCTGTGTGTGAAAACCTTTGGTAAGTGAATGTACTCTGCTTCTTCCAGTCCACGTATTTCCAGGTCTGAGAGCATGTAACTGTTCATCAGCTTCTGCTCACCAGGCTGTTCTTGTTCCATTGTACTCAACAGAATCTGCGTTGGCTTTCCTTTCACATTCAGTTTCTTGCGAAGATCTTCAGTACAGAAAGTAGCTGTACTCCCAGGATCCACAAAGGCATATGTCTCTATAGATCTTTCACTATTACAGGCCCTAACTTTCACTGGTACAATAGGTAACAGACATTCTGCTTCTCCGGCCCCAGTGTAGCCAACTATTTCCTGTGTAATAGTCATTTGTGCTCCGGCGGGCTCTTCATTTTGAGGGTTATCATGATTCATAGATGCAAACGTCTCAGTTTCCTTATCCACATGAAGGACATCTGGATGTCTCTGTGAGCACTGTTTGCACACCATTCTTTTCTTGCAAGTCTTGCTAAGATGACCTTGAGTTAAGCAACCAAAGCATAGCCCTTTTGTCTTTAAAAATTCAACACGCTTAGTAGTCAGGGAGACTATGCGGTAGTCAGGGAGACTATGCTGTAGTCACGTGAGACTTTGTGAATCTCGGCAGTATCGTTAATGGCGGCGTGACTCTATCAGCAAACATTTGCGTGATTAGCCTTTTTTTTTTTCGCCAATTTATAACTAGACAGGCTTAAAACCAAAAAATATAGGTAGTTTCTTAGCCTAACTTAAATTATTTACAACAATCTGGAGGACGGTGAAGAGGACCTGGATAGTTTGCTGCGGTACATCGACGGGTGTTTTGAGCGAGTCGTCATGGGGAAAACAGACAAGACGCCGACTCCCTCCACCAGCAAAGCAACGCCGTCCACAAAAAGAAGCCGCCCAGAAGATTCCCCAGAGGCAACTTCGCCACCCACCACCAATATTGTGGACATTCTGGAGTCCATTAATAACAAATTGTCCAGCTTTGACGCCCGCTTGGCCCTGGTTGAAATCCTTCACAAGGAGTTTCAGGCCCTGCGGGAGTCAGTCGAGTTCAGCCAGCATCAGGTGGAAACACTGGCTGCTGAAAACGCTGTCCTCAGAGAGTCGGTGAATTCCCTCACCGAGGAAACGACCCGGCTCTCAGAAGAAAATAAGAAAATTAAAGAATCGATTATCGAGCTTCAGGCCCGCAGCATGAGAGAAAATCTTGTGTTTTCAGGTATCCCGGAGAAGGCAGAGGAGGACCCGGAGGCTACAGTGAAGGAATTTATCCAAACTCACCTGAAGCTCCCGGAGGACGCCGTGAAGACCATCGCCTTCCATAGAGTCCACCGCCTGGGAGGGAAGCGACCCGGAGCACGCAGACCCAGACCGATCGTGGCCAAATTCGAACACTTCAAAGAAAAAGAGCTGGTGAAGAGCCGCGGCCGGGAGCTGAGAGGGACGGACTTCAGCGTCAACGACCAGTTTCCAAAGGAGATTCTGGAGCGACGCAAGGGCCTGTTCCCCATCCGGAAGAAGCTCATGCAGGAAGGCTCCCGGGCTGTCATCGCCGTGGACAAACTGTATGTAAACGGACAGCTTTACCGAGACAAAAACACCACGCCATGGCTCTGCTGATCGATCAGGTGATCTGTGTCCATATTAACGTTCTTTTCTGAGTTTTTTTTTTAACCATCTAAACAGTACCATTAAATAGTCTAAATCTGTCTAAGTAGTACCATTAACGCCGACGAGTCAGCATAGTACCGTGATCGTTTGTTTGTTTGTTTGTTCTGTTTTGTTTTCCCCTCATCTAATTTCATTCTTATGTCACTTAGGTCACTTTTTACACGTCTTTTTTCTTTCTGCACTCAGCAATATGTTTACGTCACTTACAATGCTACAGTTTACTACACTAACATACAGCGCAGATGCACACACACCAACATACAGCGCACATACACACGCACACATCAATATAAAGGGCACACGCCAACATACAGAACATATGTACACACACACACATCCTTAGTGAGCACACAACAGTCCATCAGTTAGTTTAAATATGAGCACACTCAGATTTGTCTCATGGAATGTGCACGGGGCTGGTTCGAGGGAAAAGAGACTAAAAATTTTTAATCGGTTAAAAGACTTAAAAGCAGATGTTGTTTTTCTACAGGAGACACATGTGTCCAAAACATCTGTGCTCACTCTTTCCTCTCCACAGTTCCCTCACACGTACTCAGCCTGCTATAACTCCAAACAAAGAGGTGTAGCTATATTGATTAACAAGAAGATAAACTTTAACATTAGCAACAGTACAATAGACCCTGAAGGTAGATTTATAATACTTAATTTATCTATACAGAATACAGATTTATGTATTGCTAGTATATATGGACCAAATGTTGATGACCCCTCCTTCTTTCATGCTTTGTTCACTTCACTCTCAGATCACTCTGACACCACACTTGTAATAGGAGGAGACTTCAACCTGGTACTTAATGCAGATATTGACAGGCTCAGTACAGCAGTGAGTCAGAGGAACTGGCAGTCTGCAGACATTCTTAAACAGTACATGAAGGATTTTGGACTTTGCGATGCTTGGCGTTCACATCACCCTACTTTGAGAGATTATAGTTATTTCTCACCAGTACACAAATCTCATTCCCGCTTAGATTACTTTTTAGTTAGCAGCTCCATAATGATGGATATCACAGACACTCAGATTCACCCTATCACTATTAGCGATCATGCACCGGTGTCTATGTCTCTGACACAGAAAAGAGTCACACCACCAATCAGGAACTGGAGATTTAATACATCATTACTTAAAGAAGAAGATTTTATTAATTATTTCAAAAAGGAATGGTCAGCATACTTTGAATATAATGATATTCCAGGAATATCACCATGTGTTCTTTGGGAAGCAGGAAAGGCAGTAATGCGGGGCAAAATAATATCTTACTGCTCGCATAGGAAAAATAAAGAAAAAGCACTTGTGTTAGAATTAGAACAAAAAATTAAATCTTTAGAAACTGCCTATGCCGCTTCACCACAAGAACATACAATTATCAGCCTGAGCAAACTGAAACTGGAGCTAAATGAAATAATTGATAAAAGGACACAATTTATGTTGCAGAGGCTGCGTTTGGAAAACTTTGAGCATGGAAATAAATCTGGAAAATTCCTGGCCAAGCAATTAAAACTGAATAAAGAAAAAACAGCTATTTTTTCTATTAAAGACTCGACTGGTATTATTACTCATGACCCACAACAAATAAATAACTCTTTCAGAGACTTCTATGAAGCCTTATATTCACCACAGATTAACCCATCTGATACTGAAATTGAAGAATTTCTTAATAATATAAATCTACCAAAACTAAATGACAGCCAGGCTGCAGCTCTGGATTTACCTCTTTCATTGTCTGAACTTAGTGAAGCAGTACAGCATCTCCCAAATAATAAAGCCCCAGGCCCAGATGGTTTTCCAGCCGAGTTTTATAAAGAATTTTGGTCTGAGCTAGCTCCCATTTTTTTCAGAATGGTAACTCAGATTCAGAATGACCACATCTTATCTCCAACCTTAAACTCTGCTAACATTAGCCTGCTTCTTAAACCAGGCAAAGACCCCACACTCCCATCCAGCTACAGGCCAATCTCTCTCATTAATGTAGATCTTAAAATAATTTGCAAAGCCCTTGCCAAAAGATTAGAAAGTATTACTCCATTTATTGTACATCCAGATCAAACAGGCTTTATCAAGGGTCGGCACTCAGCCAATAATACACGTCGACTGATAAATATAATAGACTATTGTTCTATTAACAAATTAGAGACGACAATCGTGTCTTTAGATGCAGAGAAGGCATTTGATCGGGTAAATTGGAAATTCTTACTAGCAGTTCTGCAAAAATTTGGATTCGGTTCATCCTTTATAAACTGGATCAGAACACTACACAGCTCTCCGAATGCGCGTGTTAGGACAAATGATCTCATTTCACAAAGTTTCAGTCTGCAGAGGGGCACTAGGCAGGGCTGCCCACTCTCTCCCTCTCTTTTTGTAATTTTCATTGAGCCGCTAGCAGCAGCAATCCGTCAAAATGCAAATATTAAAGGGATTCAAACTGAAAATATGGACCATAAACTTAGCCTTTATGCTGATGATGTATTACTTTTCCTTGGGAATTCACAAGGCTCTCTTTTGAAGACTATCACACTGATAGATAAGTTCTCATCTATATCTGATTACTCTATCAATTGGAGTAAATCAACAGTTTTGCCTCTGAATTGTAATTTCCAGAGAACCTCTAGGACCCCACTAAAGTCAGGAAATATTAGATATTTAGGCATAAATTTTTCCGCCAGGCTCTCAGACTTGGTACGATTAAATCATATCCCCTTATTAAAAACAATAGAGGATGATCTCACACGTTGGAACAGTTTACCTATATCACTCATGGGGAGAGTTGCTGCCATTAAAATGATGGTTTTACCAAAAATTAATTATCTATTTTCATTGATCCCTAATAAACCTACTCTTCCTTGGTTTAAGTCACTAGATTCAAACATCTCAAAATTTTTATGGAAAAACAAACCGTCAAGAATAAGCTTAAAAACTTTACAAAAGCCAAAACACAGTGGAGGTCTAGAATTACCAAACTTTTATTACTATTTCTTAAGCAATAGGTTGCAGTATATTTCAAAGTGGATCAAATCCAATTCATTAGACAACCCATGGCTGGATCTAGAACAGGCGTTTTGTGGAAAAATAAAAATCTCAGATTTACCTTTCATTAGTTCCAGTATTAAACATCATAACTGCTATAAAGTCCTTAGTATAAATACCTCTCTGACAGCCTGGTGGGAATTTTTAAAAATAACTAAGTCTTCACTCATCCCCTGTAAACTAACACCCATTTGGAACAATCCAGATATTTGTCAGAAAAAGAAAATGCTGAATTTTCCGTTATGGCGTGATAAGGGTATAAATAACTTAGAACATATTATCCAAGATGGAAATTTTATCACGTTCCAAGAACTTATATCAAAATATAGAATTGGCAACGGTAGATTTCTGGAATATCAACAAGTTAAGTCCGTCCTACAGGGAAGATTTAACCTTAATCAATTGAATCTAGAAATGCCTACTTGGGTAACAGAATTTCTTAACCTCTGTACCCCAAAATTGTTATCAAAATTATATAAATTATTAATAAAAACTGATGATTCAGTTTCCCTCCCAATTACAAAATGGGAGCGTGATCTTTCTGTCAACCTGGATCAAAATTTATGGACAGAAATATGTTTAAATATCTTCAAAATGACTAAAAGACCCCAAATACAACTTGTACAATATAAGATTCTCCATAGAACATACTACACTGGACAAAGGATGTTCCAAATGGGCCTTACACACTCAAACATATGCACCCACTGTACAAGCAATTCAGAGGATAATCATCTACACGCTCTGTGGTCTTGTGTACCAGTTCAGAGATTTTGGCAGAGGATTTGTGAAGATCTATCCACATGGTTTAGCTGTCATATCCCAACTTCCCCCAGACTATGCATCTTAGGTGATGTCAGTGAATTAATTATGGAGTTAAATATATCACACATAGTTCTTACTGCCTTGTGCATCGCTAAGAAGATGATCCTCATGAACTGGAAGACAAAAAATAAACTATGTATTACTCAGTACAGAAATTTATTAGTAGATCATGTTAGTTTAGAGAGAATGTCTGCTTCTTCTAAAAACAAATTGGAGGAATTTGACTCTCTTTGGTTCCCACTGCTCAGCTCCATTACTTAGTGGGGGTGGTGGGCTGCGGGCTCTGCTCCTGATGTGCTTTGTGGGGGGGTGGGGGGGGACTCCGGGGGCCTGGGTAGCTGGTAGCCTCCTGGGGCTGGGGTCCTGGGGTGACCTTCTGGTGATGTCTGTGTGCCTGTCCTGGTTGATGGTGGTGGGGGCTTGGATGGTGCTGCCTTCGGTCCTGGGGTGTGGGCGGGGTGCTTGGGGGGGTGGTGCCGGCCCTCGGTCGGTTGGCTGGTCTTCCCTGTATGGCTTGGGGGCTGGGGTCTGGGGCCCCGGCACTGGGGCCGCGCCGGCTCCCGGTGGGCCCCCCCTGGCGCGGGGGGGGCCTCTGCTGTCCCGGCCGCGCCGCCGGGTGGGGTGGGTTGGCCTGACGTCGGGATGTCCGGTGTACGCTTTTGGGGCCCTGGGGTGCCTGCATTGCAGGGGGGTGGGGTGGGGGATGGGGCCGCGGTGGGGTGGTTGGGGGGGACTGGGCACTGCATTTCCATGCCCAGGCCAGTATGTCCTGTCGCCTGTTTGTGTCTATTGTTGAGTGAATGGGCATCTAGGAGGAGCGGGCCGCCCTCTGCGGTGGGGGCGAGGGCGCCAACCTCGGGTGCTGCAGTGCTCCGGGATGCTGTCACCGCGGCCCCGGGCTCACCTCCCCCTGCCCTGTGCTGGGGTGTGGGAGGTCGGGGTGCCTATTGAGCCAGCGGACAGCTGGCTCTCTTCTTCCAGGATTTTTCCTGGTCATATGACCCCCCCCCCCCTCCCCCTCCCCATACACAAACACACACACACACACACACAGAATACACATCACTCACAGATGTAGGATGGAGAGGCCACGTGGAGAGCTGCACCACCACTTGCCTCTCCGTTTTAATTGCACTTTAGTCATTATAACTCACAACACATACACACTTACACCCTGATACACATAGGACCTTTGGGGCAGGCATGTTACTCAGAGGTTGATGAGATGGGCCGCTGAGGTGGCCCCACTCGGATCCTCGTCACTGTCTGTCTCCAAATTTTATTTGCACTTTAGACATGGAGGGTTTTGGGGGGGCAGTGTGGGCAAGCGCTGACGACCAACAGTTGGCGCTTGTGGCATAACTGTCCCCTCAATTTTAACTGCACCCTATACACCTCATTCACTCACAAACATTAACACATAGACCTACAAGTTGGGGAGGAGGAGGGGTGGATGGGTCATCTTACACCCCGATTTCTTGCGTCTCGCCCGGGGTAGGGGTCGGGTGGTTCCTTGGGGACCGGGCTGGTGGCGTCCTGGGGTCGCTGTTGGCCCTGGGGTGGTTTCCACTTGCCCCGCCTTCAGAGGGTGGGTAGCTATGGATGAATGTGTGTCTTTGTGTATTTGTCACCGTCTCCGTGAGTATGGGGGGGTGAGTGAATGTGTATGTATGGCATATCTGTGTGTGGGTAAGTATGTATGGGCATGTATGAGTATCTGTGTATAAATGTGTACACGGGTGTCTGGGTGTGTTTGTATGTATGGCTGGACCTGGGTCTGGGCCTTGTGCCTTGCCTCCTGGCCGCTCCTTGCTGGTTGCCTCCTCCCCCCTACCCCCCTGGGATGGGGGTGCCTCGGGGTTCCTGGGTGGGGCTGGGTGTTCTGGCGTGGGTGCTGGCCTGCCCCCCTTGGGGGTGCGGTGCGGGGCTGCGTTGGCTTCTTCGGCCTGGGGGGGTGCTCTGTGGAGGGTCGGGCGGTCCTTGGGTGCCGTGGGCCCGGGAGCCCTGCCGCCGGCCAGTGCAGGGGGCTGGCCGCTGGGGGGGGGCTGGCTTCTCATCGCCTTGGGTTCCCTGGAGCCCTCGCTCCTCGACTGGGGGGGCTCCGTCTGAGACCACCCTCTCCCGTCTGCTGGGGTAGGTGTGCGGTTGTCTTTGGACTGAGTGGCCGGGGGTCTTCCTGGCCCTTGGTGGGCTGCTGGTGGCCTGGGGTTCCGGGGGCTTTCCGTACCTGCCTCTGGCTTCTGATGGGTGGAGCTGCAGCGTTTTGCCCTCATTGGTAAGTACGTTCCATGACACAGACACAAACATGACACAGACACAAACGCCCACTCAATCACAACTCAACAAAATTGTTGGTGTGCGTAACATGCTTTGTTAGTTTTGTTTTTCACACACAAATTTATTTTTGCAAGTATTGATAGTATTTTTTTATATGTTAAAGTGATGAAGTATCTGATTAATAGACTTGTGCTCTTTCCCCTTTTTTTTTTTTGCTCCCTTTCTCTCTCCCTTTTTCTTCTCTTTATTTTCCTCTTCTTCAGCCTGTCAGCTCTGGCTGTTACATAGTATGTGGAAAAATAACTCAGATAAATAAAATAAAGGGTTAAAACATCAACAAGAAGAGCCTATTGAGAACCTATAGAGCTCATCTTGAAATAGCAAATATGTTTGGCACAACAACGCATTCAGATCACAGTTCTGCTTGCAAGATCTACCAGACATGACAGGCTAAAAAAAAAAAAAAAAAAAAAAAAAAAAAAAAAAAAAAAAATTCAACACGCTTGTTGTGAGTTAGCTCTTTAAACTTGGTGCATGACTCAAACGTGTGAGTTCTTTGGCAGAAAATACATGGTACTTCAAAAGCATTAACTGTCTTCAGTTGGTTAACTGGCCTTGGCTTTACCTCCGCACTTTTCCTTTGCACTGACACACCTGTTGCAAAGCTGCTTCCTTTAATTCCAGCTTTGCCGTATTTTCCCTTTTCTCCACTTTTCTCAGACGGAGATCTGCGATTGTCGTGGAGTTCTCCAAAGAGTGGATCTAAAGCTATTTTTGCTTGACGATCAATGAATTTAACAAGGTTGGCAAATCTTGCTCTGTGTCCTGAGCTTTCTTTAATTTCAAATGCTGCGTTGCGCCATCTTTCCCTCATTTTGTATGGCAATTTGGACACCACTATTCGCATGTTTGTGGGGTTATCCATTTCCTCCATAAACTCCACATCTTCCATTGTGTTACAACAGCCAGTCAAGAACACAGCATAAGCATTTAGTGCTTTCCCATCTTCAGACTTGATCTGTGGCCATTTCAGGGCTTTATCAATATAAGCACTGGCTATCAGTAGCTCATCCCCATAATGTTTCTGAAGCAGTCTTTTTGCTTCCTTGAACCCTCTGTTCGGTGGCATGTGTTCACAGCTACACACAAGCGCCTGAGGCTCTCCTACAGTAAACTGCTGCAAGTAGTACAACTTGTCGGGATCGTTATCGGTTCTCTGCTCAGTGGCTTGCTCAAAGGCTCTCATAAAGGACCTGTAAGTAAGTGGATCCCCTTTGAAAACTGGAACATCTTTAATTGGCAGCTGAGCCTGTTTCTGATGATTCACTAACATTTCTGTGATCATATTTTGCTTCTGCATTACTTGCAAAATGCCATCACTGTTTCTATCAGTCTGTTGCCTGTCGTTACTGTCTGTGTATCTCGGCCTTGCAACTTGTGTATTTGTTAACTGCAGCGACTCCAAAGCATTCTTAGCTCCAGAAGCTGGTCTGTTAGACATGGGATGAGATCTCCGCTCTGACAAATGAGAATGAATATAGCTATTCATACCATCGTCTGATCTTTCATACTCCTTTAATATTCTTACTTGAGCTCTCTTTTCCGCAATAGCTGCTTCTAAAGTCAACCTTTCCAGCTTGGATTTAATGCGTGCTTCTTCCACTTCAAGTTCCTGTTTCTTTTGCAAAACTGCAGTACGTTCCATTAGTCCAGCCAGCTTTGCTTCTTCTGTAACACAAACTGATGATCTGGCAGACATTACAGATAAATGTCCAATAGAACTCCCTTTTTTGCCTGCTTTGATAGCACCAATCCCTATTTGTGATGCACTATCTTCAGGGCCCACTTCGTCATTTACTACATCTGCTGCCCTCACACCGTCATCATCAGCTGTTTTATCCTCTTCGCTTTTTTTGCTTTCATTCACAGCACTCATCCATTTTTCAGCTTCTTCCATAAACTCTCTTATGGTCAGCATTTTAGGTTCGACCCAAGTATTTAAATCTGCATCCCTTTCTTCATCAGACAAAAGCTCTCCTATTTGCTTAGTGAGGTCCTCAAACTCCACAACCAGAGCAGATAAATCTTTATCCATGACATCCTGCACCTTCTGTTTATTGCCAGCATCACTCATCCAACTCTCTATCTCTCTCTTCTTACCCGTTATTTGAGCTAACACTCCTCTTCTAACTCCAATAAGCCTGTGCAATTTATTTTCCAATGCTCTCTCTGTTAACTTGCTTGCTCTTTTAGTTTCCATTTCACCAGCATCAGTTACTCCTTTACCTTCAGCCATCATGTAAACAAGGCACTGTGTAAGTCGTGCACACGTTCCAAATCCCACTGCTCACAGAAGCATACGCATCACAACTTCCAAATACACAGACTTCAATGGCTCTTTGCGAGGCAAGCTATCATTACCAGCATGTAGAAAACCGGAGCAGCTAGCAGACGAATCCAGTTAGCACTTAACGTCACTCACTTTAAAGCGTGCGACAGTCTGTCAGAGAGCCCGTTCTTAAAAGGCAATACATTCCCGATCTTTCCGTTACCTTTTCCAATGCTCTTCTATCCTTCACGTGTTACGGCAACCGCGCTCGCTGTTTTATACGGCGCCATCCATCGGATATCCCTTCCTGCCGCTCGTGCTGCGCTCTTAGCGTCCCTCTCTCCTTCGTAGTTTGAGCAGTTTTTCTACTAATGTAGCAGCGTTTCTTCTGTTTTCTCCATGCCACCTCTGGGCTGCTAGCACAGAAACTTGATCCTGACGCATATGACAGTGGACTTTGCTTTTGTTTTCAAACGTTTATTTTGTAATTATCACACCATAGTCACACGGTAGAAAAACTGTTTTTGCTCCCGTCCCTAATGCAGCCCTCTAAGGTGCCGTTTACACGAGACCGTTTTCATTTTGAAACGGTGTCGTTTTGATGCGTTTCGGCCTTGCGTTTACACGACAACAGAGTGAAAACGATGTGTTTCAGAAACGGGGTCCAGAGTGGAGCGTTTCAGAAACGCACCGGCTTGCGTTTTCGTGTAAACACTTGAAACCGGGGTGACTTGAAAACGCTCGACTCGCACATGCGCACTATGGTTGCGACGGCCAGTTTTTCGTGCACGCGCAAACTGATAAACAGTACTCGCGGATTCACGAGTGCTTCTTATGCTTTTCCTGTGTTTTTACCGTTTTGTAATTCAGCGTTGTGTGCAGCAGCGATCCAACCTCATCATCGGTCAACACAAAACCTCTCACATTGGCCGTTTTGTAAGTAATGAACAATTTGCCGCACTACCTACTGTGTCACTCCACGCATGCGCGTCTTGCGTAAACAAACTGCAAAGAGAAAACCAACGCCAACTTGTGGCCTGGCATGGGAACTACATCGTTTTCATCGTTTCACATGTCCTCGTGTAAACGCGGATCGTTTCTGAAACGCCATCGTGTAAACGAAAGGCTGAAACGCATCAAAACGACACCGTTTCCAGTGAAAACGGCTTCGTGTAAACGGCACCTAAACCTTCCCCCACCTGACGTCACTCATTAAATTAAAAGGAGCAGCATTAACACCAGTCAAATGCACATTTACAAATCTTTATGCATCATGTTTTAATTATTCAGGAACTAGAAGTGAGTAATAAACTTTGACTAAACCTTATATCAAACTTCTTATAAATCGGCTCTTACACCATGGTTTCATCTGGATTCAGTACAAGATTATGGACCTTGTTTGTAAAATCTGTGGAGTTTTCAATGTGGTGGGGTGTGTTGCCAACAAGCGGTGATAAGATGGTGGCGAGGTGTTTGGAAATGTTGTAGGTGACCGAGTTTATACTGCTGATAATGGGTCGGAGTGGGACTCCTTCTTTGTGGATCTTCGGAAGTCCATAAACACATGGCGTAGTTTCTCCAGGGTACAGACGGTAGTAAGTGGGGCGGTCAAATCCGGAAGGAAATCCACCAGTGGTACGAGGGCCAAAAACAATCACCTCCGTCTTTTTGTCATTAAAATTCAGAAAGTTTAGAGCCATCCATAAGTCAGGTAGGCTCATCTTTCCCTGTCCCCGAAGGGGAAACAGGGTATTTTGTTTGCTGTTTGTTTGTTAACAATATTACAGCACAACTACCAGTTCATACCAAATTTTTACAAAACATACCTAGATCACCTGATTCATTTCTGCCATAACTGGGTCAAGGTAAAAAATATATCCAGAAAAACAGGAAAAAAATCCATGTTCCTACCATCGGGCAAAGTTTAAATAATCACATCTCCCTGTAAACCTGTTAGATTCGTCTGAAATTCGGCACACAGCTGTGGAGGGCCAAGAACTCGAGCCATCAGGATTGGATCCAGAGTCTGGATTTGCAGGATAGTTGAACTTAACATGGGAAACTCTATTTAACCATATTTTTGTCCATAGCTGAACAAAGACATCATCATCCTCATGTGTTGCAGTAAGAAGTATCTCACTGTTGTCCATGGACATGGAACATTTGATCGGGTTATGAACTGGGTACACGAATACATGACACACCTTTCAGTCGGATCACTCAGTTCCCCTTTTATCACCAATTATCACACCATTTCTCATCATCAGAGCTTTAAACCCTGGAAGATGATGAGCGTGGACATCGGGACCTCTGTGTTATCTCTGAGTCAGTGGTTAAATCAGCTAAAGTGTCTGCTGGGGGTGGGGCTTGTTATGCCCACTCCACTTCTTGTTTTAGGGATTTTTTCACAACCCAAAGTGCCTGCAGCCATGGCTGTCGCCCCCTGCTGGTCATTTAATGAGTCTAATCTGCAGAGTCTGAGAAGTCTGTTAATGCACACAGCCCGACATTTTTTTTTTTTTTTTGGCCACAGCGGCTTTATTTGTAGTGTAGACAGACAGGAAACAGGGAAGGATATGGGGAAGACACATGGGCAGGTTGGCGATGGGCCAGGACTCAAACCTGTGCCAACCGCACCACAAGGCGGTGTATGTATATGTTTTTATATATATATATATATATATGTGGTCGCCTGCGCCACCACTGAGCTACCTGGGCACCCCCAGCCTGACTTTGACTAAACATTATTGATATAGCAGCTCTTTTCCAGCCTGACTGAGCAAAGCTCTCAAAGCTCTCCTGATGAAAGGCTGTGATGCTAAAACAAAGACGCCGACTGTTCCTGAAAAGATCCTAATGAATAAAGATCAGAATAAATATCAGAGTTTTTAATTCACACTAAACACTTTACAAAGGAACTGCAATACAAATATTTTTTAGTTATTTAGTTAACCACAAACCCTTCTCCTCTCGAGGATGTTTGAGTGTGCGTGGGAGTTTGTCCAACCAGTCTACATGTGCTTTGTGGACTTGGAGAAGGGATTCGACCGTGTCCCTCGGGGTGTTCTTTGGGAGGTCCTGCGGGAGTATGGGGTGTCTGGCTCATTGTTGCGGGCCATTCAGTCTCTGTACAACCACAGTGAGAGCTTGGTCTGTATAGACGGTAATAAGTCGGATTTGTTTCCTGTGGGTGTTGGACTCCGTCAGGGCTGCCCTTTGTCACCGATTCTGTTCATAATTTTTATGGACAGAATTTCTAGGCGTAGCCAGGTGGAGGAAGGCTTCTTCCTTGGTGACCTCAGAGTCTCATCTCTGCTCTTTGCAGATGATGCGGTTCTGTTGGCTTCATCAGGGGGGGGCCTCCAGCTCGCAGTGGAACGGTTCGCAGCCGAGTGTGAAGCAGCTGGCATGAGAATCAGCACCTCTAAGTCTGAGGCCATGGTCCTCAGCCGGAAAAGGGTGGAGTGCCATCTCCGGCTCAGGAATGAGTTCTTGGCCCAAGTGGAGGAGTTCAAGTATCTCGGGGTCTTGTTCACGAGTGATGGGAGAAGGGAACGGGAGATCGACAGACGGATCGGGGCTGCTTCTGCAGTGATGCGGACGCTGCACCGATCTGTCGTGGTGATGAGGGAGCTTAGTGTAAAAGCGAAGCTCTCGATTTACTGGTAGATCTATGTTCCTACCCTCACCTATGGTCACGAGCTTTGGGTAGTGACCGAAAGAATAAGTTTGCAAATACAAGCGGCAGAAATGAGTTTCCTTCAAAGAGTGGCTGGCCTTTCCCTTAGAGATAAGGTGAGGAGTGCGGCCATCCGGGAGGGGCTCAGAGTAGAGCCACTGCTCCTCCACATCGAAAGGAGCCAGTTGAGGTGGTTTGAGCATCTGATTAGGATGCCTCCTGGCCGCCTCTTAGGTGAGGTGTTCTGGGCATGACCCACCAGGAGGAGGCCCCGTGGTAGACCCAGGGCACACTGGGGAGATTATATCTCTTGGCTGGCCTGAGAACGCATTGGGGTCCCCCAGATGAGCTGGAGGAGGTGGCTGGGGAGAGGGAAGCCTGGGCTTTACTGCTTAGGCTGCTGCCCCCGCGACCCGGCCCTGGATAAGCAGAAGAGAATGGATGGACTCACTGCTCTAACTTTAAGGGGACCAGCTGTGCCTCCATGCATGGCCACTTCTCTGAGGCTCATTTCGAGCAGGAAGAACTCTGAAGATGTCAAATAAGCCCAATCGGTCGCGGCAGATGACCCCCCCTCCCTGAGCCTGGTTCTGATGGAGGTTTCTTCCTGTTAAAGGGAGTTTTTCCTTTCCACTGTCACCAAGTGCTGCTCATAGGGGGTCGTTCTGACTGTTGGGTTTTCTCTGTATTATTGTAGGGTCTTTACCCACAATACAAAGCGCCTTGAGGCGACAGTTTGTTGTGATTTGGCGCTATATAAATAACATTGAATTGAATTGAATTGAATTGAATTGAATTGAATTGAATTGAATTGAATTGAATTGAATTGAATTGAATTGAATTGAATTAAAATAAGCTTAAAAATATCACATTCAAGAGTTTAGCTCTTTACAACAGCTTTAATGCAAATGGAGGGGAGCTCTGTGGTTGTTAGCCTGCAGCCATTTGCACTGATGCTCATTTAGGGCTGGCATGTTTAAACTGTGGCAGAGCTTCTTCCACATTACAGCCAATGATGTGAAGCTGCTGCAGAGTGAACTGTCAGAAAGAACTTTCCCCAGACTGGAGTCCAGGTGGAGTTGAAAACTTTCTGAAATTCCTGGAAGCGAGATATGGGGAGTAAAAAAAAATGGAGAAGGAGGGGGGAAAAAAACCCTGTCAGTATTTGCAGCGATGTTTTTGTAGCCGGGGGCACTTCTGCCAGCTCAAACTGAATTAAAGATTAAGGCTCACCATGAGCCTCACTTTCCAGCTCTCTGAGCACTCCATGCAATTCAAATGCCTCCCTCTGAGTGTGTGTGTGTGTGTGTGTGTGTGTGTGTGTGTGTGTGTGTGTGTGTGTGTGTGTGTGTGTGTGTGTGTGTGTGTGTGTGTGTGTGTGTGTATTTTTCCTGTGTGTATACTCCCACAGGGTACAGCAGGCCTGTAACCACAGTGTGCTCAGCCTCCTCTAAGCTCTGAGTCTACCTGTCCATGAGGAGGGAGTGTAGGAGGAGCCTACAGCTCAGCAAACAGCAGCAAAACTAACGGACGACTTCAGGATGTTCACAGCACACTGAAACAATTTTATTAGATTTTATTAGTGAGCATGAAGTTATTATGAAAGATGAACACGTGTTACAGACCTCGAGGTGAAGAGCTTGTAACAGTCGTAACTGTGTGGTGTCTCTTTACGACAGTCTAAGCTTTTGTTAGTGATGTCATCAGTGTGCGCCACCGCTCCTCTGTAGAGAGCGTGGGAGAAACGTTTTGGCAGATGGACGCACGGTACGAAGCGGACCTCTATTTTTCTATCTCCCCAACTCTTGGTAATGTTATGGGTTGTATGAACTCTGCTTCCTTCATGTATGATAATGCAGCAGCCGTTCAACCGGGCTTTATAAGGTTGGTGAAGAGTGTGTTTATTAAAGGACAACATTGTGGAATTCCAGTACCAGTGTGGTTGTGCGTTTTTGACTGTCTGCTAAGTATGTCTGCCACCTCCTCTTCACCACCGAACACAACCCAAATGTTACAAGCTACACAAACTAAATCCACCCTTACTGCTCCCACAGGAAGCCAACAGCTCCACCTCAGACTCTGCAGGCCTCAGTGAGCATGTGAAAGGTTAAAGGTCATGACAGTCCAATTAGAAACAGACTGAACCAGGATGGCTGGTTTGGAAGGGCTGCAGGAGAGAGCTTCTTCTCTCTAAAAGAACAGAGCAGCACAGCTTAGGTCTGCAGGGCTGCATCACAGAGACCTCAGGAACAAACCAATTTGCAGATGTTTGTCTGCGATGGTCAAACCAAACACCTCAGAGCAGCTGTCAGCACGGTGGAGGAGGGCGGAGGATCTGGGCTCCTTGCAGTCACTGAGTGGACCACGAACTCTTCTGTAGACCAAAGTATTCTAGAGGCACACGTGAGGCCGTCTGTCCCACAGCTGAAGCTGGGACCAAACTGGGTCACCAACAGGCCGACAATCCAAGCACAGCAGCAGGAATGAAGGTGCTGCAACGACCCAGTCAGAGTCCAGACCTCAGCCTGCTGAGTGCTGTGGGGGGCCTTCAGAGAGCTGTGCAGGAATGAATGCTGCAAACCGCACTGAGCTGAAGCTACGCTGTGAAGGAGAGGCTGCATATTTAAGGCAGACTGTGGTCAGAGCTCAGTTGTAGCTGATATCTGTTTGGATGCTGATATTAATCTAAACACCAAAGCACCAAGACCTGCAGTTCCTCTGGCGTCCAGCAGAGGCAGCAGTGAGTCAGTCCCCATAGACTCTCATGTTAAGTAAACATTCACAGCCTGATACAGAAACTGCTTTGGTCTCTGTGGATCATTTCCTCCTTCATGACAGCTGTACGGGGGTCTATAACTCATCTGTTTAAATAAAGCTTGAATTATCTTATTTTTATTTATTCATGATCACGTGTGTATTCTTTTTCATTTATTTTCTGATTCGAATCCTGTTACTGATCATTGTATAATCAGTTTTTTTAATCATCTTTCTGCAGACACATTTTCTGCTTTTTTTAACACTTTTTCCTAACAAAGATGTGAATTTTATGGTTTTTTATGAATTTATGAATGAGTTTTTTATGAATTTGGTGAATTTTATGATCGCTGCCCCCTCTGCCGAACCCTTAGCCTGGATGATCACAGTATTCACTGTTCCAAGCGTAGCTCTCGGAAAGCGGAAATGCACAAAGTTTCAGGTTTATCTTTGCTATGTGAGGGAGCTCTGCAGTCTTTTAACCTTATGGTGAAAGATGCGAGGGCTACATATTTTTCAAATTTAATCCACGACAGGAAATCCTAACGTTTTATTTGACACAATCAGGAATATTGTCACACCCGTTTCTCCTGCTCTGTTCACTCAAACGAACAGTGTGAAAAACTTTGCTTTGCTTCCTTGTTAATAAGATCCATCAGCGTGAGAGACTGAGGATGTGGGGGGGGTCTCTGGGTCAGCTCTTGACTGGTTTTCTTCCTATCTCTCTCTCACAGGAGCTTTTCGGTTGCTTCTGCTAATTTTGTGCAGCTTCACTATCTGTGCCCCAAGGCTCGAACCTGGAACCTATCCTGTTGTTCTATTATGCTCCCACTTGGACACATCCTGAATAACTGAAGCCATCTCATACCGCTGTTACACAGATGATACTCAGCTGTAAATGTCTTTCAAACCCCAGAATTCAGCCAAATTATGGTTCATGTTATAAAGAAGTGGATGGCAGTGAATTATCTGTCCCTGAGTACAGGAAAAACTGAAGCTGTGGTCTGTGCCCCTGACAGCTTTGTTCCCACAGTAACTGAAAACCCTTCATCTTCAGTTTGCCCCACTGTGAGAAATCTGGGTGTTACTTTGGATCAGGAAAAAGCTTGTTGGCTGTTTGCATAAACTTGTTTTTATCATCTGCGCAGAATAAATATATATATTTATGTATATGTTACATGTATATATTGTGTCTCACAGTGAAATGATTATATGTGCCTTTATTTCATCTCACCTCGATTATTCTAATTCGTTATTCCTGTGCCTGAGCAAATCATCTCAGGGTCGCTCTCAGATGATCCAGATTGCTGCTGAGGCTTCTCATCAGGTCCCCTAAAAGGTGCCATGTGCACTGGCTCCCCTTAATTTAACCCTTATATTGAAGTTCAGGGTTTATTTGAAAATGCCGGTGCTTTCACAGCCCTCCACTGTTGGGTGCCTCCAAATATCAGTGAGCTACTACAACCAGATCCAGGTGACTGTGCTTTTGAGGTCGTGGCCCCCAAGTTATGGAAGTCACTTCCACTGGATTTTCCAGCCATCCATCCATTCGCTTCCGCTTATCCTGTTCAGGGTCGCGGGGGGGCTGGAGCCTATCCCAGCTGTCATAGGGCGAGAGGCGGGGTACACCCTGAACAGGTCGCCAGCCTGTCGCAGGGCCAACACAGAGAGACGAACAACCTTTCACACTCTCATTCACACCTATGGGCAATTTAGAGTAGCCAATTAACCTCTAACCCCAGTAAGTGCATGTCTTTGGACTGTGGGAGGAAACCGGAGTACCCTGGATTTAAAAAAAAAAAATTAATCTATTTATACCATTTTAATTGGTGCATTTTATTCTGTATTGTAAAGCGCTATATAAATAAACTTTACTTACTTACGTACATTAGGGGCGTGGCCTCTTTGACAGACAGTGTTTGTGCTGGTGGAGCATTTTTAATGCAATTATCTGACCAATAATATGGCTGCCATCTTTTATGATCCAGACACCAGTTAATGATGTCGTGGTGCCTGCATCCATCTTTTATATACAGTCTGCATGTTTGCTGCTAGGTGATGAGTGAGGTTCAGTAAAGAGTGAAACACGTTTATATAATATGCTGAAGCACAAACTTGTGGTCTGTTGTGGCTGTGTTGCCGTGGTGTCGCGGTGTGTTCAGGCTTCCTGGGCAAACTGAACACAGCTGAGAGGGAGGGGTGTTTAAAGTCTGCTCTTTCGTTTCTCATCCATCATTAAAAGTCCTGAGGAGTCTCTGGAGTTTTCTTGGCTCATCATCTCCCTCCCACACTCTCGGTCTCTCAGCGATGCTGCACTTTCCGCCCCACGAGAAAAGAAGAAAGCGCCGCTGGCGAGCGGCGTCTCCAGGATGGACTGTTAAATACACACAGCACAGGAGGCTGATTACTGCCTCGTTCACCTGCTGGCTTCCTGCTCCCTCATCTCCTCCCCGCCGGAGTTTGTCGTTGTTGCTCAGGAAGACAGATTTCTCTGATAACTGCTCCATAATTCATGGTCTCACCTTCCATCAGATAAATGAGGGGGAACATGAAACCGATTATCAGAGCAGGCTGCTCAGGTGTAGGTGTGCAGGTAAAACCTTTCCTGCTGGACTGATGCTGATGGAGGCTGTGACTGATGTCTGAGATTAATGAATCATTCATATTTTTAAAGGTAGTTTTGACTGTCTGCTTTTTTAGGTTGGTGACTTCAGTTTTTAGGCGGCCTACATGTCACCGATGAATATTTTTAGTGTGTGCATAATTTACATGAAGCCAGTACAAACGTCTGTACCCTGATGCGTCCTCCAGTAATGAAGGTTGGGCCGCGTTCATGGATATCTGAGGATTAACGAGGCGGAGCAGCTCCTTCTTCCCATCACAATGATCCTGGATTTGTTAGGTTCAGAGAGGAAAAGCAGATCCTGACAGATACAGAGCGGCTTTGGTCAATCAGCCTTTTATAGCATCGCTCTGAAGTCCCACAGGCCCGTTTGTGTCAGGCATGGAAGTAAGCTCGGGTAAAATCAGAGCTGAAACAATGACCCCTGAACCCGACTGACAGGGATGTTTCTGATGATCAGTGAAGGTGCTGCAGCAGTCACACTGACACCTGCTGGCCACCACACAAACTGCAGCAGCTATTTATCGGTGCCATTTGGCATCTTTGGAAACTAACTCTTGACCTTTGACCTTCGTGATTCTGCTCCATCAGCATCCAGGAGGTGTCTGAGCGGTCCATCTTCACCCACAGAGTCCTGTAACGGACCCACAGACCCACCTGGAGCTGTTTTAAAGGAAAATCAGGATCAGATTTTTCCTCTTTACTTGGTATGAAGATCAAAGTCCCGGTGCAGGACCGGCTGAGGCTAATGTTTGGTGAAACATGAACATGAAATCCTCTCCACATGATTTATCCTCTTTTTGACAGCTGCAGACTCACCAGTGATGCTGGGGTGCCCACACATCGGTACAGGCCCAGTGCTGCGATCACTTCCTGATAAATGGGCCCCGCGGACCCGTCGATGGAATAAGAACCAAAGAAAAGGAAAACTGAGGCTTTTCGCACATTTTGTTTTAATCCCGTCAGCTGAGACAAAAAGCCGACAAAGACGCTGCTGAACATTTTCCTCTGCACACAAACACGTGACGCCATGTTCACGTAAAAAACATTTCATTGGTAACGAAGATGATGAGCGGCGGACGATAAATTAACTGTACTGAGAATAACTGTGCAGTTCAGGTCTATAATACAGTGGCGTTTTAATAGCACTACACACTGCAGAGAGCTGCAGACTCATGTCAGAAAGAAGGCTACAAAACAGACATGAAATCAAAACGTTCGTCTGGAATGGAAATCTGAACATTAGCAAAGAAAACAAAAACATTCAGGTTTATTGACGTCATGATGACCTCACAGGGCTTCAGAGAGCAACACCAATACTTCAGCCGAGGAGCTCAGAGCACCCACAGCAAACCGCCACCCTCCCACCACCCTGACAGCCCTGTGTGTGTGTGTGTGTGTGTGTGTGTGTGTGTGTGTGTGTGTGTGATGTCTGGAGAGTGTTGTCACTGTCACCTGACAACAGGAAGAACATGGGGGTCAGAGGAGGTAAATATGAGACGAGCACACACAAAGGTGTGTGTGTGTCTGCAGGTGGAGGGGTGGAGCGGGAGGCTGATGGTGGATTAGAAGCGGGTGGGTGTATAAGGAGGAGGAGGAGGGACCCGCAGGTGTCAGGGAGTCTCCAGCGTATGATGGGGGTTAATGGGGGCAGTTCTGAGGGGACATTAGCCTAGAAGGTCTTCCTGTGGATGGCACGTGCTCTGTCTTCTTCATATTCCCGCTTCGACACCCACATCTTCTTAAACGTGTCCAACGACGCCAAGATGGAGCCACTGCCAGAGGAAGTGAGGTCAGAAAGGGGAACGATCAAAGAGGTGACTCACAAAAACAACTGCTGTGAATAAATGACTGTGGGGAGGGCGGCTGACCCACTTACCCGATCCATGTGGAGTAGAGCCTCTCCTGAGGAGCCGAAATCTACAACAGAAGAACCACAGGTCACAAAAACGAGCCGCTCCCACCGTAACCCCGACACGCACGTCTGTACCGCTCACCTGTACGTCTGCAAGCATGCAGGTGGCCCTCTGTGTGCACCTTTATTGAACTGATACCAATCTCGGAGCAGCAGAGTTTTCTGCAGCTCACAGTCAGCGCTGACTGTGAGCTGCAGTCCACGTCTGCATTCGATCTGCTTGCTGGTGTTACTGTCATTACAACAGGATGAGTGCAGAGTGAGCCAATCAGAGCTCCCACAGAGGTCGTGAGAGCAGGACGCCCTCCTGCAGAGAGGAGGTGCAGCTGGAGCTGCACGGCTGAAGTGTCACAGTGAGCTCACCTTAATCTTCACGTCTTTGGGTGCGAGCTTCTTCACTTCAGTCAGTAGCCGTTCTCCAAAGCCTGCGAGTCGGTGAAGATGGAACACAGTGTGAGCGACATTCATTTAAACAGTGCGGTGAATCCTGCCGTGTCACATCCACCCACCTTTGATCAGCGTCGAGCCCCCGCACAGCACGATGGTGGAGAACAGCGTGCGGCGGAGGTCCATGTCGGACTTCTGGATGGCGTAGGCCAGGACTTCGTGGATGCCCGAGCTCTCGTCTCCGATCAGGTCGGGTCTGAACAGCAGCTCGGGAGCGCGGAACCTGGCTGGACCGATCTGAAAATATCGAGGTCACATTTCAGGTGTCGTGGTCGGGACAGGGAGGAGCTTCACGGGAACGACCGATCAAAATGTGCTGGACTCACATTTAAAGTGCTTCCATCGGGGAGGACGTACTGAGCCTTCTCTGTTTCTAAAGTCTCGTCCTTTTGAGGGTTGAGAGAGAGGTAACAAGCTCTCTGCAGAGACAGAGCACATTTAATCAGACATCCTCCCAAACATGTCACTCATATTTCATCGCCCCGCCGCCTCACCTCTTTGATGGTGCGAACGACCTCGAACTCGGCGGACGTGTTGAAGTTGTAGCCTTCCTTACGCAGCAGCAGCCGGAGGTACCGGGAGACGTCTCTTCCAGCGATGTCCACGCGCATGATGGAGTGGGGGATGGCGAAGCCTTCGTATATGGGCACGACATGGGTTACACCGTCGCCAGAGTCCAACACCACACCGGTGGTGCGACCTGTGGCGTACCTGCGGGAAAGAAGAGGCCGTTACGTTTAGGACAGAGTGGCGTGCAGCTGATTGATTCTGTGTGATAACAGTCGCCGAGCGGCGCTGAGGCGTTTCTGCCTCCTCTGATTCTGTTTGGCGAACAAACACGGCGCCAGTTTAACGTCCGTCAGAACCACAGACGGAGCGAAGGACGACGTCGCTCCTGAGTCTGAAACGTGAAGCCAGCGCTTGTATTTAACTCAGAGACGTGTCAGTTAAAAATGACACGCACACAAAAAAAACACAAACAAACAAAGAACATCAAAAATCATCTAACAGGTGCAGTCATGTGACCATCACAGCTGCTGGAAGCCTGCACAGGTTAATGCTGCAGGGTTCTCCGTAATAACCTGTGCAGTCTTCATTAGTCGGGCAGTAACGAGGGAACAGGCCGATGGAGATGGAGCTGCTGTCATACTTCAGCTGAGAGTCAGACACAGAACCAGCTGTCAGTGAGCGGCTACAGACGGCTGTCTGTGTCCTCCCCTGTAATGTAGGAAAGCCTCTCCAATGAGCTGAAGTGTGTCTGCAGCTGCAGTGCAGCGCCGTGTGTCACGTGGCATCATCTCAGTGACTCAGGGGAACTTAAAGCCTATACTGCCTCCTTGTGTCTAAACAGTGCAGCTGCTGGCAGCATTGACTGATAATATGCGCTCTCATGCACTGTGTGGTTAACACCTTTGCATCAATGTGTTTGATGGGAAAACATGAAGCTGCATGAGGAGGTTAGCACGTTCCTCAGGTCAGCCGGCAGAAATGTGACGAGTTCTTACAAGCTGAGCACAGCCTGCATGGAGATGAAGAGAGCGGGGACGTTGAAGGTCTCAAAGAAAACCTCTGCAGCCTTCTCCCGGTTCTTGCTGGGGTTCAGAGGCGCCTCAGTGAGCAGCACAGGATGCTGGAAAAGGGAAAAAAACAAAACAAGAACAGGATTACCAGCGCTCCGATGACCTCGTGTGTGGAAGTGTGAGACCCAGAGAGGAGCTCACCTCCTCAGAGAACGTCTGCAGCTGCTCCTTGGAGTAAACGTACTGCCAGATCCGCTCCATATCATTCCAGTCGGTCACGATGCCGTGCTCCATCGGGTACCGCACTGACAGCAGGCCCCTGTGCTCCTGGGAGGAGGAGGAGGAGAGTTTATTATTCCCTCGAACTGTTTCAGTCACATGCTTCGGACGCTGATGACAGAAACGGTACAGAGAGCCACAGAGGAGATGCTGTGAGCAAGAGTCACATGACCATGATCTGAAAACAGCTTTCAGAAAGTAAAGCTTTACTGACCCCGCAGGGAAAGAACTTCCTGTTCCTCCTGCACGGTGAGAGCAGAGCTGGAGGAGACGCTGCTGGAGACGAGCAGCTCGAGCACAGTGACACATTCAGACGGAAACTTACAGAATAATAAGAAATAACAGAAGCGAGGCCTTCCTCGCTGCCTCTAACATGGGGGGGGGGGGGGGGGGCTTTACTCTGGAGGGTCCATCAGCTGAGCGATTATCGGCTTTGGTGATTACGGCTGATCATTTCCCTCTCTATCAGCAGCTTTTCTGCTGGGAGATCATCAATAAAAGATGTAAACAGGTTACTTTCACACTTTGAGAACTTTCTGACCCTTCTGGTTTAAATCTGGTACGTCTGTGCTGATTGGCTGATGAGGGTCTGAAGAGGGGGAGCAGCCTCTACACAGAGCTCAAACTTTAAAGTAAAGTTTCCAACACTTCAGCTCAGTGTAGACGTACACCATCAGCTCACACAAAAACACAAATCACATCAGGCACCGAACACGAGCAGGGCTGTGGTTTCAATCTGCAGAGGAGGGGGGAGGTACCTCGGCCTTGGGTCCGATGAAGAGGTCTCCCTCCAGGGCTCCTGCCATCACGCGCACATGCTTCGGACGCCCAACACTGCACAAGACACAAATCACACAGTGAGAGGCGTGTGAGCTGGAACACTTCAGCACATTATGGAGTTTAAGGTGAACTTACTAGTTAGGGAAGCAGTATTTGGGGATCTGGTCTCCTGCAAACCCGGCCTTGATGACCCCCGAACCCTGCAGGAAGGAAAGAGACGAGACGTTTGAGCATCATGGGGTTAAAAGAAACGCAGAGAGGTCATGAGACAGAGCCCGAGGCGAGCAGCAGTCACATCTCCTCTGCTTCAACAGACACTTTGTCCTCCAGTCGCTCGGCTAATGGAGAAGCTTTCACTTGCAACTGTGAGCCGACGCCGGATCTACGAGGTCCAAACTACAGACGATACAACAAGCAGAGAAGCTCCTCCTGCACGCGGCTACAGCTGAAAACTGGGAGCAATGATCCTCAAACTGCAGCGCAGGCTGTAGCTCCACACAGGAAAACAACGTGAAAACTGATCTGACATCAGGAGAAACACAATAAAGGAAATTCTCTCAAATGTAACAAAAAATGAATTAAAATCTGCTTATTAAATACAGCAAATATCAGTTATTACCAACATTTATCATCATTAATTCACTAATATACTCCAGTTCCTAACGAGGGCGGCTCCGCCCTGATCACTGTGTGAGTTTTAATTGGCTCCCTCTGCCACCAGCCATGACCCTTGACCTTTGACAGTTTAGGTTAACAGCTGGTTAGGTTTGGATAAAGATCACAGGCTTGAAAATGCAGCAGCTGCTACATTGAAGCTTCCCATTCTTGGCTGCCATGATTATGCTTTCCTCTAGACAAAATTCGTTCTTCTGACACGACAAAACACACAAATTTGTGTCCTTTTTCAGGACTTTTACATCATAAACTGCTGTAGGACTTCCTGCGGCGGACGGACTTCCTGCGGCGGTGGTGGTGGGCTGAGAGGAGCCAGTAGACGGGCTCAGGCCTAGCAGCACACCGTGAATACTCAGATCAGACCAAAGGCCTGACTGACTCGCTGTGTTTGTAAACAAAGCTCTGGAGGCCCTCAGCAGGCTTCCAGATATTAGCCAATGAAAAATAAGTAGGCATAATGGGGGCAAGGCTTAAAGTAACAGAGCTGAAACATGTTCTGTCAGACTGAGAGGGTCTGAGATCAGATAAATCAGGATTATTGTGACTCTGGCTCACATGGAAACGTCTTTAGTTTCTGTGAGAAATGACAATTAAAGGCAGCTTTTGTTTACTTTTCTGCTGATCAGTGATCGATCGGTCGATCGATGAGCAGGGTTGGCTATGTAAACACGGTGTTTGATGAGGAAGCTTCACCTCCTGGTGGACTTCACTTTACTGACAGTGTCACGGCCATGCTAACATGCTAACAGCCGCTTTTGTGTTCCATGTGGAACCGCGGAGTGACTCCCATATCCTCGCCGCTGTTTATGTGGCATCACAGCCGGGGTGTACGTGCGCAGTGATGCCGCTGCAGCACGGCAGCCGGCTAACACGCCCCGGATCCGGCTTAACCGACCGGTAATTGCTCTGAGTTAGCCGCGGCTCCGGCTATCGGATAACACCGCCGCAAGCTGCGGAGACCTGAGCCGCTCAGAGGAGCTGAGCCGCCGGCATCACAGCTGGAACACCTGAGAGGAAGGCCCTCTGCACCTTTGGAGCAGGTGATCACCTCTCAGCTAGCTCCGGTACAAAGCTTAGCAGGCTAACGGTTAGCGGCGGCCTCGGTTTGGGTGTGGATGAATGACATCATCATACTTACATTATCGATCACAACCGGCTGGTTAGCTAAAATGTCATAGGACTCCATGACCGAACGTGCGTTTCAGGTGTGCTTCTGTGGATCCGCGCGAGTCTTCCTCTCCGTTTAGTGTTTTAATCATGTAAAATCACCGCCGGTAGCCGCTCCGCCCGTCGACGCTCCGCTGCTGCCTCTCCGAGCCGCCACAACAACCACAGCACCGCGGTGGGCTCACAGCGCAGCCAACCAATCACGTGCCCCAGCGCCCTGACGGACAGCACGGACATCCAATCAGAACGCCGGTGCGCTGTCAACAGCATAGCACTGTGAGTGTTACTTTTGAAATTAATAAGGGCATTAATACGTTTTACTGGCTGTTATTACAAGCAGTTTTATGTCGGTTTCTAATAAAAATGTATTTTATATTTATGACTGTAGACTGTATTTAGTCTACAGTCATAAATATTCAAATTTTTTAATACTCGGTATGAGTGATGACAATTCAATGACAGAGAGTGAAAACTAAAGCAAATAAATAAACACGTTCATGTTGCTCGTAATAAATAAACTCCAGTAGTTGGAGTAAAATTCCGCAAAAGCAGGCGTTTGTAAGTTTTCCCAGGCACCATAAAAGTATCGAGCGCTGTCACATGCTCCAGCCAATCAGCAAGCACAAAAGGGCCAAAGTGGGCGGGTCCACACGACCTGAGCAGTGAAATCACAGCGGGCTGGAGCAGGTGGCGTTTCGGTGATTTTCTCAGGTGAGTGTCACGCGTCTGTCTGTAACAGGGTTGTGGCTGCTGTCTCGTCCTAGAGTGACGTTTAAGTTAGTGGCTGAAGTCTCGTGAGCTCCGGAAACGAGTAAACGTGTGTGTTTTGGGCTGCTCAGAGAGGGTCTGTCTCAGTTAAAGTGAAAACCAAACTGTGAGTGTGTCCGCAGTAAAACTCCCGTCACTTCCGCCCGGTGTTACACCAAATTCTGCGACCCATCATATTCTGCGACCACAGGGGGCGATAGCGTACATCCCTCTGCATGTACGTGCTGAATACCAGCGAGAAGGAGACTATTTACGTAAACTGCAACATTTATTTATCGTTTACCAATTTATTGAAGGATGGGTAGTAGTGGGTTTATGTATTTCAAACGATAGAATAAAAGCATTCAATGCAACGGTCCGTCCAGCTGTGTTCAATGTCAAATAAAAAAAACGTCAATGCGAACGAAATAATATTCCGTAAGGTTTACAATCTCCTGTTTTGGTGATTACGCAGTTTACGTAAATAGTCTCCTTCTCGCTGGTATTCAGCACGTACATGCAGAGGGATGTACGCTATTGCCCCCTGTGGTCGCAGAATATGATGGGTCGCAGAATTTGGTGTAACACCGGCTCTCGGTGGGATGAAAGTCTGGAATTTGAAAGTTGCTAAAGCCCGTTTTCGTTGTTTTCTGCCGGTCAGTGGGATGCGACGCAGGTGCGGCACAGGTGTGTGTCGCTGAAGGACCTCCAAACGGCTGTGGTTCTGATCCTCGGCGGAACTCAAGAGGCTGAGCTTCGCCGTGCAGCCCGAGGCTGAAGCCGCGCTCATATTCAGCATATATTTTAAAGTACACTATATTACCAGAAGTGTTCACTCACCCATCAAATCATTGAATTCAGGTGTTCCAGTCACTTCCATGGCCACAGGTGTATAAACCAGTGGTTGTTGATGCAGTGGTGTAAAGCACGCCGCCACTGGACTCTAGAGCAGTGGAGACGTGTTCTCTGGAGGGATAAATCACACTTCTCCATCTGCCAATCAGAGGGAGGAGTCTGGGTTTGGTGGTTGCCAGGGGAACGGTGCCTGTCTGACAGTGTAAAGTTTGGTGGAGGGGGGGGTTATGGTGTGGGGGTGTTCTTCAGGAGTTGGGCTCGGCCCCTTAGTTCCAGTCAAAGGAACTCTTAATGCTTCAGCAGACCAAGGCGTTTGGGACAATTTGGTCCTCCAACTCTGTGGGAACAGTTTGGGGATGGCCCCTTCCTGTTCCAGCATGACTGCACACCAGTGCACAAAGCAGCTCCATAAAGACATGGACAGAGTCCTGACCTCAGCCTGGTAGAACACCTTTGGGATGGATTAGAGCGGAGACTGTGAGCCAGGCCTTCTCTCCAACATCAGTGTCTGATCTCACAGATGTGCTTCTGGAAGAATGGTCAGAAATTCCCATAAACACTCCTAAACCTGTGGAAAGACTTCCCAGAAGAGCTGAAGCTGTTATAGCTGCAGAGGGTGGGCCCACATCATATTAAAGCCTCTGGGTGTGTGTGTGTGTGTGTGTGTGTGTGTGTGTGTGTGTGTGTGTGTCCTTTTGGCAGTATAGTACAGCTTTAGTCTGACTGATGCCACCTCACAGCAGTGACACACAAACAGCTTCTATTATGTGTGAGTGCTTCTTTAAAATGAACCATTTGCTGCTTCTCTGCTTCGAAGCACATTTTGGGAACGATGTCAGCGTTCTGCCCTCTGACCTGTTGTCCTCTCACTCCTTTTCTGCCTCTGTCTTTGGAAGTTCATCTTTTATTTGTGGAGCCTACAGATTTTTTATTTATTTATTTATTTGCAGATATCTTAAACTCTGCAGTACACGTTTTAATTATCAGTTTTAATGAGTGTTATTGTAGAGCGTGCTCAGCTTCTCTTCCTCCTCCAAAAAAATGGTCCTGAAATTTGGACTCTTCAAACTTTCGGACCTTTTTTAAAGATGTTTTTCTCCTGCTGTCTAATCTGATATTTTCTGCCTGTGGCCTCAGGAGGGTCAGCCCACTGCGGTTCAGTATCTGGAGGAGCCGAATCTGCCCGGTAACAGCATGGCTGAGCAGCGGTCTGAAAAGTAAGCTCACAACTGGGAGACGAGTTCGTCCTCGTTACAACGTTCCAATAACGTCCTGATTTCCAGTTATTTTCCTATAAACTGTTAATGTCCAAATGTATTACAGACACGTCTGAGTCATTTCATTTAGAGGTGTTTACAGAGCTTTATTATTTTGCTTATTCTTTTTGTAACTTTCTGACTTTAATTTTTTCTGTTTTGGGGCTTTTTAAAACTTTTTGACTTGATCCTGTTTTTTTTTTTTTTCCCAGATTATTGTAATAAAAGTGAGTTCTGCTCAGCTTGTTTTCAGGTTTTACCTCTTTGGATCGTTTTAGTCATCAGTAAAAGTATTTCCGTTCTTTTGTTGGAAATCATCTGAAAACAAAGCTGAGCTGAACCTCTGCAGCGTTCTGCTGCTCTGTCCTGGTGTGTGTGTGTGTGTGTGTGTGTGTGTGTGTGTGTGTGTGTGTGTGTGTGTGTGTGTGCGCGTGCGCGCAGGCACTGCTGGGTGTGTTTTGCCACAGAGAGGGATGACCCCCGGGCGCAGTGGCTGAGCCCCTGCAGGTGCAGAGGAAGCACTAAATGGGTCCACCTGTCCTGCCTGCAGTACTGGCTCGACACAAGGCTGAGGATGAGCCAGCGACAGCCAATCAGGTGTCAGCTGTGTGAGGCGACGTACGCCGTCATCTTCCCCCGAATGGGTGAGCGGTGACTTGAGTGTTTGGGGTGTGCAGCGGGGTGGGGGGAGCATTTCACTGCCCCCCTCAGACAGAGCAGGAACTACAGTCTCAGATCCCTGAAGTACCTGATGGTGTCTCTGAGCTGTTAGTCATGTTCAGGATGGAGGGTTTGTCCTGCTGAGCAAGTCTGACTCAGTGAGCCCTCCATGACTGTGCAACCTCTGACTGTGGGCGGGGCTACCTGCAGGACACTGGGCCACGAGGTCTGGATTTGAGGATCCCTGGTTTAGAGTGACATCATCCCCCTGACCTTGTTTCCCGTTGTTCTTCAGGTCTGCTGGTGGACTTCCTGCGGGTGGTGGACAGGACTCTGACTGCGATGGGGCCGTACGGGACCTTGGGGCTGTTGGTTGGGTCTGTGTACTGGTCGGCTCTGACCTACGGCGCTGTGACGGTCGTGCAGGTACGCAGCACGAGCACCGCATGTGGGCGGCGCGTTCGCGGCCTCCTCACCTCCTCGTGTTCTGCAGGTGATGGGCCGTACGAAGGGTCTGCTGCTGATGAGGCGAGCCAGCCCTCTGCTCCTGCTCTCCGGCCTGCCCTCCATCCCTGTGCTGCTCGTCCTGGGGAAAACCGTCCGCTGGAACGACTACATCATGAAGCTGTGGCGGAAACATTGGTACGAACCCCAGCTACCCCCAGGTACTCGCACACACCTGCAAGGCTTCACCTCACTGCTTAACAAAGCTGTGACAAAGGGCTAGTTATACTGTGATGCCGTGGAAACGCCCACAGTGAGGTGAGGCAGGAACCTCAGTGGGCGGGGCGTCCGCTAATTTGCTCTCACAGTAGCGTTCTCGTCACGTCAGTAACTGAGCCTCGTCTGACGCCAGTGTCATCAGTGTCATGATGACGTTAATGTCGGCGCTGATTTCTGAAGGTGTGTCTGTGCTCCCTCAGGTAACAGTCGGTACCTGCCCCCCATCCCTGTGGATGAGCCCAGAGTACAGCCTCAGTACCTGACCTCCAGGAATCTGTGCGGCGCGCTCATGTTTCCCTCCATCGCCGTTCTGACCGGGCGGCTGCTGTTTCCGTCCCTGACCTCTCACCTGCAGCGCGCTTTACTGGTAACTGCACTGAGCAGGCTGCCTGACTTTGGGGGCTTTCATCAGAATGTGCATAAGAAAATGAGTTGTGCCTGTTTGCAGGTGTTGCTGTAACATGGCTCTGAGCTCATTGGTTGTAGATGTAAAGCAGGTGGAGCTGATTGGCCAGTTTCCTCCTGTCTGCCCCACAGGGAGGCGGTGCCTACGTGCTGCTCAAAGGCGTGCTGAAGGTGTATTTCAAACAGCAACTGTTCATCATGCACGCCGGCCGACGCATCCTCAACTACTGCGACGTGAAGAGGAAGCAGCCGCTGGAAGCCGGAGAGTCAGAGGGCGCCGTGGATTAGAGCCAAGGGAGGCGGGACCCTGACATGATGATGGACTGTAACCTGACCCTGAAGAAGCCTGCTGCTGTTGTAGGTTTGAAAAGCTTTATTGCTGTAACTGAAACTCCTGAGCAGCTCTGAGTACGACCGCAGCACCACAGAGCAGCCGCCTCTGCCTCAAACAGCTCCGGGCGGTTTCAGAAAGCGGCTCTCTGTAAACCAGACTGTAACTGCACGCGCTCAGGCAGTCAGTGCTCGGAAAAGGAGCTGCTGTTTATATTTCTGTTTTTAATAAAGCTGTTTTTACAAGTCACATGTTCTGTTTACTAAAGCTTAACTTTGCTTTATTAATGAAGGGAAACAGGTGCCCTCATTAATGTTTGTATAAATGATTGAGGTAAAAATTTAAAGTGTTTAAAATTGGAACGCTCTGGTTTGGCTTCAGCCTTTAAAAACAGCACGTACAGAAGTGCTCACTGTGGGCCCCTCGGTACCAGCGGAGCATCAGCGGACCGTCGTCTGATACGCACAGGCATGGGGGGGGTCCCCCAAATATTGAAGACGGGCGCATTTGTCCCACCCAGGAATTGCATTGCGGAGGTTGAAAAATCCTTTATTTTGAAATCTTTAACTCGCGTGCTTTTATTTTGAAGGCATGTGTCGCTGTGCTCCCCCCTACAAAGAGAACTTTGTAGCTGCTCCATACACCGCGGTGTGTTTCACACAGCAAAAAATCTGCAGCATGGAAGCTAAAATATGAGATGATTAAGTATTTCTAATCACTCAAATCATAATCAATGGAATAATTAACAGAATACTCAATTACTGAAATAATCAATAGTTGCAGCCCTATTTTGCTGTACTGCTTTCACTTTCTGATGAATCTGTAACATTTAGTTGATGAGGGCTGCCAGAGTCTGGCGGGTTCTCGCACACCTTGCTGTTGTGTTAATATATTAAAATTGTTAATGTTGACAGAAGGGTTCTTATTTTTTTATATCAGTTTTAATTTTGTTCTACTTTTGTTCTCCCATTTGTGGTATATTTTATTCACTAGCCCAATGAGAACTGATAAGAGAAGAAGTAATTGAATTGATAAGTGATATCGATTATGGAATTTGAATTGCTAAATTCTTACTAATTCCCCATCCCCAGGAGGAGTCAGAAACTTGAATGAGTCAAAACAGTCATCTTAATCCTGGGATGGTCACTGTCCAACATTTAACTGTACCAGGGGCATGGTGGCCATCGGGAGGTTTCCCGACTGGCCGGTCGTGTCCAGGCAGAACCGGCCGGTGATCAGTATTTTTTTATTTTTTCTTCCCAAGTAAGCACAGCAGGGTTAGGGTTAGCCCCAGCCCGCCCCTGACTGCTGCCTTTGTTAGCCTAAATGTTTTATCTCATGTCAGCACAACAAAAAGGCTGAAACAGCCGCACGACTCACTTTGTTTTTTTAAAAAGAGTAAAAAATCATAAAACTAAACAGTTTTATGATGAGAAGAACAGGTTCAGAGAGAGGAGAGCCAGGTGGAGCTTCAGGGTGTGAGGTCAGCTTTAAAAACCATATTATAATAGATCCAGAAAGAACAGGTGAGGACTGATGTCAGGTTGATTTTTTTTTTCCAAGATAAATTTTCAATAATGTTTTCATTATTTCCACAGTACTTAATAATAAATGGATTTTTTTTCTTGTTTAGTATAAAATGAGCCACCTTTAGGCTCAGGAGCTGTGCCTCATCTCTGAAAACATTTTGTATGTTTAGGAGCAGCAGTGCAGCACAGAGGAGAGGTGAGGTCTTAAAATAAATGCAAACTTTTAGCGCAGGGTTAGGTGATGCTGTATGAGATATAATGTATACATCTTAGGGCTGGGCAATAAATCAGTAACAATATATATTGTAATAGACGTGATCAATATCAGTTCCTCATTTGTTTCTATCATAATAAGGAACTAGTCTAAGTTGACACATTTGTGTCACAGACTGAACTGGAGATGGTTATTCATGCTTTTATATCCTTCCTCTATCTGTCAGGTTTCCCATATGCGTCCCCCCCCCCCCCAGTAGTAAACTCATTCCTACGCCCCCATACGAGCTCACACCTCCTCAGACGACCTCTGACCTCAGCCCATCAGAGCTCCTCTGGGATGTGGTGGAGTTTCTCATTGTGGATGCTGCAGCTGTGATGGTGGACCAAAGTTTCCAGCAGCTCAGAGAAACGGGGCCAGCCCAGTACCAGCAGGGTGTACCTAATAAAGTGTCCAGCGTGACTGTTTTCATAAATTTAAACATTTGTTTTAGGATTGTGTTTATAAATATTTAGTAAAAACTTGTGAATTTTCCGTGATATGCTTTATATTTTAACACGTATTTTAAAATTTTATTTTAGCTTCTATTTATTGAATGTCTAAATGTATTTTCTGCTTTTAGATTTTTTATTTCAAAATTCATGTACTTTACTCATAATGATGGATTTTACACGTGATTTTATCGTTTAATGAGATTAAATATGATTAGTTTAATAACGGTTCCTCATCCAGCGGCGCTTTACGGGTAGACAGGCCCCGCCCACCGTGTTTACTGATTGGTTGTTGAGCTCAGTGTAACCCGCTGATTGGCGGATGCGCCACTGGGCGTTTAGCGGCGTGTGGAAGCGGAAGGAGAGAGCGCTCGGTGCCGTGGCCGGAGAATAAGCTCCTTTCATGGTTGGAAGTGTGAGCGGGCGTCGCTCCGGTTGAAGCCGTTTCGCCATGAGAAGAGTCACCCTGTTCGTTAACGGGACGTCCTCAAACGGAAAGGTAAGCGGAAGCGGGAGTCTGTGTGCTGGTGCTGGACAAAATGTCCGGTTCCCGCCCGCGGCCCGTACGGAGCTGCGGGAGGGCGGGCTGCACGGGCTGAGCCGCTAACGGTGCGTTTTATCGGGGTACCGCTCAGGTGGTGGCCGTGTACGGATCTCTGGAGGACCTGCTGTGCGTGGCCAGCTCCAAGCTGGGGATCAGAGCCTCCAGCGTTTACAACGGGAACGGCGGCCTCATAGACGACATAGCGCTGATCAGGTGAGACAGACGCAGGTAAGAGACGGTCTCAGGTGTGTGCAGGTGTTACGGCCCCTGACTTCACAAAGGCCAACAACGTGTCTCTAAACTGCAGAGGTGTTCAAGGTGTCCGCACCTGTGGGCAGGTAAACAACCTGGTAAATAGGTTGGTAAAAAAAAAAAAAAAAAAAAAAAAAAAAATATATATATATATATATATATATATAACAAAAGAGAACATTTATTTTATGTTTGGCATCTTTGTGTATTTCACTCAATGACAGCTGGGATAGCCCCCCCACAGCAACCCTAAACAGGATAAGTAGAAGAGACTGGATGGATATTATTTTCTCTTTTTCAGTGTATTTGTTTATTAGTGATTAAAGGTTAATTAGTGATTAAAGGGTAATTAGTGATTAAAGGTTAGCATAGTGAGCTGGATTATGTGGCGTTTCTGGGATTCTTTTGCTTCTGTTTCCACCTGCTGACCAATCCTGCTCTAGACTGAGGTTAAATGGTTCTTATACAGCATGTTTGCATCTACCCATTCACACACATTCAAACAAGCACTTCCTTCTACAGCTAAGTGCTTTCTGTGTGTCTGTGTTTAAAGAGTGTTTTTCTGTGTGTGCAGAGACGATGACGTGCTCTACGTTTCGGAGGGAGATGCGTTTGAAGGTGAGTTTGCTGACCTGCAGCAGAGTCACAGCTAATGGTTTCCTGTGTGTGCGTTTCTGATGATGAGCTCGGTGTGTGTGCCGTAAGCCCAAACCTCAGGCTGCTCTGAACACTCAGCTCATCACAGTTTTTTCTACTCTTGGATCTGAATGATGTCATAGAGAGGGGATATTTCTAATATGGTCATCTCTGACAGAAGCCCCGCCCACCTGCTGTCTTCTCTGAAAGTACCTTTAAGCCTGATACTGGGGACACTGGTATCTCCAGCAAACCTGACAGCGATCTCATGCTTCACTGCACTCACTCACCTGTGTGCTCACCTGTGTGCAGATCCTCAGGAGGACCCCAGAGGCCCTGAAAACGATCAGACTCACACTGATTGGCTGACACTCAACGTCGGTGGACGCTGCTTCACCACCACACGGTAAACGCGACCATTGTGAATCCTGTAATGTCACAGATGTGCAACAGGTGTGATTTTAGTTTGTTTAGACCTCAAATCCATAAATCAGCTGTTCTTATTTTAATAATTGGTCTCTAACAAGGTTCAGGTGTCAAAAATGATTGCTTATAGTGAATAAATCAAAGGTTTTATGTGAGTTTGCTGTTGGATGCTGGAAGTGTAATGTGCAGACTGACCTGAGGGGGGCAGTGCTGGTGCTGTTATAGCGTTACAGAAACGATCTTTGTCTCAGTCACCTGAAGGCGGAGGAGGGGAACCAGAGCGTGGAACCAAAGAAACTCTAATGCAGTCGAGAACTCCCCTTCCTTCCTGTTCCACAGGGGGCGCTCTCGAGCATGTGCATAATGAGCGGGGCTCTGTGGAGCTGCAGAACAGGAGCAGGTTTCCTTGTTTCTGAGTCTCAGACAGGTGCAGCTCTGATTAGGATTCGTGTAAATCTGCAGGAACCTCGTAGTTACTCCAGGAGCCGCTGCAGCTCCAAGCTCCTCATTGGTCCTTCCATGCTGGAGCTGCATGCAGCCCTGATCAGCAGCTGCCTCCCTGATATCAGGTTCACAGGTCACTGTTAATGTGTGTGTTTGCTCAGGAGCACGCTGGTCAGTAAAGAGCCGGAGAGCATGCTGGCCCACATGTTCAGAGAGAAAGGTGAGCGCACGTCTGTCTCAGATCAGTGTTAGCCGCTCTGCGTGTCCTTAAACTGTGTGCTGTGCTTCAGACGTGTGGGCGAACAAGCGGGACTCTCAGGGGGCGTACCTGATCGACCGCAGTCCCGACTACTTCGAACCCATCCTGAACTACCTGAGGCACGGGCAGCTCATCATCAACGAAGGCATCAACCCTCTGGGTACGGCCACCGCGCACCGCAGCGTCTGCTCAAAGCGCCTGTGATGATGCGCTCCCTAACTGTCTTCCTACCTGTGCAGGTGTGCTGGAAGAAGCTCGCTTTTTTGGCATTGAGCAGCTCGCCGAGCAGCTGGAGACCCTCATAAAGGTGTGTGTTTGTGTGTGTGTGTGTGTGTGTGTGTGTGTGTGTGTGTGTGTGTGTGTGTGTTTCCTAACCTGATTGGTTGCTTCTCCTCAGTCCTCTCAGCCTCCTGACGATCACTCCCCTCTGACCCGCAAAGAGTTCATCCGGTTCCTGCTGGCCACGACCACGAAGTCCGAGCTGCGCTGTCAGGTGAGCGCTCGCGGTGTGCGCATGGTCACCATGGTAACACCAGCAGAGGTTGGTGTTAGCTGACAGTAACCAGAATAAAAGGCGTCCACGCTGACTGCTGGTTACCCAGAGCAGCAGCTGTCTGTCTCACCTGACAGGTGAGGAAGCTGAATCGAGCACCTGTGCTCTGATAATCGCTGTAGAAACTCGGTGTGTTTGGTATTTCTGCCGCTCACTCAGACACTTGAAGGCATCACTGCGGACACCTGCACAGGTAATAATCAGCCCTTTTTGCTGCTTCAGGGTCTGAACTTCACCGGTGCCGATCTGTCTCGTCTGGATCTGCGTTACATCAACTTTAAGATGGCCAACCTGAGAGGAACCAACATGACCCACGCTAACCTGAGCGGGGCCAACCTGGAGAGGGCCGACCTGTCCGTGGCCTGCCTCGATGTGAGTTTAGGGAGGGGTTAGCAGCGGGGTCACCCCCCTGACCCCCTCGCCATCAGCTGAGCTTTGTATACAGGAACTTTAATGAAGCTATGCACAGTGAGTTCACAGGGGTGGGTGCTAGTACTGTAATTATTACTGCAGCATCTTTAGCCCTCACAGCTTCATCAGCACAGCTTTCAGGCTTCAAGGTAGAAACTGCAGCCAGATCAGGTTCACTCCCACCGAGGAGCAGGTCATTCACCGCAGCAAACCGCACAAAGTGCATTCTGGGAAAACCTTCAGGCTCATATCAGCACGTGAGACAGGTGTTCTTTTATGTTATATATATGCACGTGTGTGTGTGTGTGTGCTGCAGGGGGCCAACCTGCAGGGTGTGAAGATGCTGTGCACCAACGCTGAAGGAGCGTCACTGCGAAGCTGCAACTTTGAGGATCCTGCAGGAATCAAAGCCAACCTGGAGGGTGAAGCAGCCAATCAAGAACATTCTTCAGATAAACATGCAGATACTGTGGTCAATATGGTTTTACTCGTGTGTGTGTGTGTGTGTGTGTGTGTGTGTGTGTGGAGTACAGGAGCCAACCTGAAGGGCGTGGACATGGAGGGAAGTCAGATGACGGGCATCAACCTGAGGGTGGCCACGCTGAAGAACGCCAAACTGAAGAACTGTAACCTGAGGGGAGCAACTCTGGCTGGGACTGACCTGGAGGTAAAACACACACACACACACTCAGTGACCCCCCATCATTCCCTGAATGCTGAGGAGGACCAGCAGCTAGCAAAGGAGAGCCTCATGACAAAACATTTAACCTCAAGCAAACAGCGCATTGATGTCCACTCAGCGTGTGTGCTTGTGGTCACTGCGAGCCTAAAGCCATAAAAGACCTTAAAGAGCAAACTCCAGTGACAAATGTCAGCTCTGCTCTCCCAGAAATCCCAGCCCTCACAGTGGACACCAACAACACAAGAACAAATAAACATAATAATAATTCATACTGGACACATCTATCTTTTCTGCACTTTGAGGAGGCTTCAGAATCACCTCGGTGCAGTTCAGTTCAGTGTGTGCACCTTTTTAAAGTGTGGGTGAAGTCAGTTCAGTTCAGTTTTCCTTGTTGGAAGGGCAGGGAACAAGGTCCAGATCCCAAGGTCAGAGAAGGAAAAACAAGTACTCCTACCAGCTGGCCATCAAACCTTTCAGCTGGGTCTGCATCACAGAAAGCCCGACCTGTAAACAAGGTCATTAAAGTAGTATCGTTTTAACATTTTACTACAATCCTTCCACAACCCACTGAAAAATGCAGGGAAGTAAACAACATGCCGTTTTGGGAAGGTAGCCGAATTCAAAGCAGCATGTCTGACCGATGAAGTTCGTCACCTCTAAATTCAATTCAATTTTATTTATATAGCGCCAAATCACAACAAACTGTCGCCTCAAGGCGCTTTGTATTGTGGGTAAAGACCCTACAATAATACAGAGAAAACCCAACAGTCAAAACGACCCCCTATGAGCAGCACTTGGTGACAGTGGGAAGGAAAAACTCCCTTTAACAGGAAGAAACCTCCAGCAGAACCAGGCTCAGGGAGGGGGGGTCATCTGCTGAGGGGGGGGCTGAGGGGAGAGAAAGACATGCTGTGGAATCAGAATCAGAATCAGAAGGTTTTTATTGCCATATGGGTGAACAGGTTCACAGCATTAGGAAATTGCTGCGGTACTTCGTGCTTACAGAAAAAAACAAATAAGTATAAAAACTATAAGACAATATACAAGTATACAATTGCAAATATACAGAGATATTAGAGCTATAACTATAGCACAATATTACAAAATTACAAAATATACAGTGCAGAGACTAATTAAAAGATAAAAGAATGTAGACTATATTCCACTAATATGTACATCAGTGCAGTCAGACAGGTGCATAGACATAGGGTCATCAGCGTTTGTGGAGGGTGGTGGTAACAGTCTTAGGGTTATTGTTCATGAGTCCAACAGCAGAGGGGAAGAAACTGTTCTTATGGCGGGAGGTTCTGGTCCGTATGGACCGTAGCCTCCTGCCTGAGGGGAGAGGGTCAAAAAGTCTGTGCCCAGGGTGAGAGTGGTCGGCTGTGATCCGACCTGCACGCCCCAGTGTCCTGGAGGTGTACAGGTCCTGGAGAGATGGGAGGTTACAGCCAATCACCTTCTCAGCAGAGTGCACAACGCGCTGTAGTCTCTGTTTGTCCCTAGTGGTGGCTCCAGCGTACCACACAGTGATGGAGGAGGTGAGGATGGACTCAATGATGGCAGTATAGAACTGCACCATGGTCCTTGCTGGCAAGTTGAATTTCTTCAACTGCTGCAGGAAGTACATCCTCTGCTGGGCCTTTTTGACAACAGAGGTGATGGTGGGCTCCCACTTGAGGTCCTGGGTGATGGTAGTTCCCAGGAAGCGAAAAGAGTCCACTGTGGTGATGGGGGTGTCAGTCAGGATGATGGAGGGTAGAGGGGCTGTGTGCTTCCTAAAGTCCACTATAATCTCCACTGTCTTCTGGGCGTTCAGTACCAGGTTATTGTGGCTGCACCAGGACACCAGACGTTTGACCTCCATCCTGTAGGCCGACTCGTCCCCGTCTGAGATGAGTCCGATGAGAGTCATGTCGTCTGCAAACTTAATAAGCTTGACAGACTGGTGGTCAGAGGTGCAGCAGTTGGTATACAGGGAGAAGTGCTGTAGGATGAAGTGCAGAGTCAGGTTGATGGCGTCGTCCACAGACCTGTTGGCTCTGTAGGCAAACTGCAGGGGGTCCAGAAGGGGGGCTGTGAGGGACTTGAGGTGGGACAGCACCAGACGCTCAAATGACTTCATGACCACAGAAGTCAGTGCCACAGGTCTGTAGTCATTTAGTCCAGTGATCCTTGGCTTCTTGGGGACAGGAACAATGGTAGCGGTTTTAAAGCAGACAGGCACGTGGCAAGCCTCCAGTGAGGAGTTGAAGAGAGACAGAGATTAATATCAATTAATGATTAAATGCAGAGTGGAGTATAAACAAAGTAAATAAGGTGAATGAGAAGAAACAGTGCATTATGTGAACCCCCCAGCAGTCTAGGCCTATAGCAGCATAACTAAGGGATGGTTCAGGGTCACCTGATCCAGCCCTAACTATAAGCTTTATCATAAAGGAAAGTTTTAAGCCTAATCTTAAAAATAGAGAGGGTGTCTGTCTCCTGAATCCAAGCTGGGAGCTGGTTCCACAGAAGAGGCGCCTGAAAGCTGAAGGCTCTGCCTCCCATTCTACTCTTAAGTATCCTAGGAACCACAAGTAAGCCAGCAGTCTGAGAGCGAAGTGCTCTGTTGGGGTGATATGGGTACTATGAGGTCTTTGAGATAAGATGGGGCCTGATTATTCAAGACCTTGTATGTGAATGTTTTGAAGGCTGGAACCTTCAGAAATAGAACCAGTTCTTAGTGGAGACACTTCGCAGCATTGACCCTGTTAAAGAAAAGAGGGAAATAACTCACCGCTGAGTATTTACGTAACAATCTTCTAGCTGTGCCAGCCAGGAGCCAACCACCCAAGTGTAGGTCTGCCTGCTAGATCTTAAAGGAGCCGCTCAGCAAACCAGGAGAGGTAACCGTGTCAGCTGATGTGTGTCACATGATGCGCTTAAAGTGACACAGGTTACACAGGTTAAATTACCTGACCTAAGTTTGTTCACAGCCTCCTTTTTCTTCAGCACATTGATGCTTATAGGAACTCTTAAAGTCACACCAACCAAATCCCTACTGTACTGGACAAACACGCATTACTATGGTGACATCAAAGGGTCTGAGTGACAGGGACGAGGTGAAACATCGATTTCCTGCGACTAACTACGGTGGCCCTGAAGTGCAAACCACAACATTAACTAAGCACAATTACAAATGACAAAAACTGATTGGAAGTTAAACACAGACACAACTCCCTCAGATGATCTCTAATGGCTGGTGTTTGTTTATTTCAGCATTTCATTTGTTCCTGAGCAAATCGGTTTGCCTGAAAATTAAAGTTCAGCTTTATAACCGGATAGTTTTATTCAACATTAATGTCTCACTGTGTTTAACTTCCAATCAGTGGCGAAAGCCAGCGGGACTTTGAAAAGGATGTGACATCTTAAAAGACATATAAAAATCTTAAAAGACATATTAAGTGAGACATTAAGATGTCTCACTTAATATAGTTGGAAATCAATCATTTGCTCAGCTGTATTCCTTGATGTTGAAATGTGTTATGCTTGTTTTAACAGCTTATTTTGAATTAAGACTGAAAATTAAACCACAAAAAGGAGAAAAAGTTTGTTTAACCAGCTGCTTTTACACAGCTGTGCTTCGTACTGTCACGGTTGCTAGGCGACATGAGCTACACCGATGAGAGGGCAGGTGACGCTGATATGAAGGACAGACCGTCCAATTTCACAGCCGCTCACTTCCGGTCTTTGCGGTCTTCGTGGGCTGCGAAGGACCCAGTTTACGTGAGCCGGGTCCTTCGCAGGATGCGGCCCCTGAATTTGGACACAGCTAGTCACAGCACTATGTATTACCCTAGCTGCGGAAAAGAGCTGGCTGAGCTGTCACCGAACTTTTGCAGCAGCTGTGGCCTAACTTCCGGTTCAAAAGCCAAACGTGGCGTCGTCCAATCAGCGATTTCCCAGGTTTTCCCACTGGGACCTACCTTTTCTGGTTTGTTAATGTTGTTGTGTTTTTGTTAATGTTGTTGTGGTTTGCACTTCAGGGCCACCGTAACTAACGGTACCTAACTGTTCGGTCCAAATGCTGCACATGTGCTCTCATCGGCCCTTTGTAATGTTAAAAAGTCAGCTTCATAGGCGTCCTCGGACAAACTCATCGACTCAGAACTGCTCGTAAAGAAAAGAGTTTCCACCATCATTTTGAAGCTTTGACAGTAATAATCATCTGAACCTGCTTCCTGACGGGTTTCAGCTCCATGTTTCATAGATAATGAGCCAGATGTGTCCTCGGGAGGAGGGGGAGTCATGAACATGCCAGCGGTATGAGTCCGTGATGCATTCAGGTTCATTTTCTTTATTGTTTTTCTCCAGAACTGTGACCTGTCTGGCTGCGACCTTCAGGAAGCGAACCTAAGGGGCTCCAACGTGAAGGGGGCCATCTTTGAGGAGATGCTGACTCCTCTGCACATGTCTCAGAGTGTGCGGTGAACCCGTCTACCATTATGACCTGCACTCACAGTGCCACACCAACCAGTGAATGCCAAACACGTTTATTATTACTTTACTGTCAGCCCAAAGGTCAGCCACAGCATTAAAACCACCTCCGATCCATCTGGGGCACCTCCCCAGGTCGGTGGGTCCTCTGGGCTTTGTTTTGGCCTTCATAGATCCAGGTCGGGCTCTTTGCTGAGTTCTTGGAGCTGCTGCTGAGCAGCTTCTGATGTCGTGGGAGACCACTGCCACTGGGGAGTGCTATGATGGGTGGGTGGGTGGTTCTTGCCAGAGGAACATCCACCTGAATACAGTTAGATCATAGCGAGCTGATCAGTGTTGGTCAGTGGTTGTAACGTTGTGGCTGCTCAGTGTAACGCCATCTTTTTTCACTGTTTTTCAAACATGTCTGCATCTCTTTGGGGGGGCAATGATGGTGCCTTTGATGCTTCTGAATGTATTTTTTTTTAATTTTAACAGGTTTGTGGTATTCATGAGCCTTCAGACTGTTCTGAGATGTTTTATATTTGCTTCTAATATATTTTAAAGGGGACTTTTTCTGCTCGTTTCCAGCTCAGCATTTATGTTCATGAAGTCTGCCCAACCAGCTTTGCATGATTCACAGTTCAGAATAATCCTTCTTTATCTCGTACTGGGCTTTGGCGCGGCTCCTCGGTTCATCCTCTGTCTGTGGCATCCCTCAAGGATCTATTCTTGGTCCTCCTGTTTTCATCATATCAGCTTCCTGTTGGGATTTATATTTGGAAAGTATGGCACTCTTTTTCATTGTTATGCAGGTGATACCCTGTTTGACTGTTACAAACCAAAAACTGCCGACAGTCACTTTTATTTTGTGTAGAAGGACATAAAAACCATATCAGGGCTGTCAAACACAGGCCGTCGTGGATGAAACATTAAATTTCTCTGTTTTACAGCAGGTTTTCACAGTAGAAAGAGAAGACGCTCGGCCTTCTGTGAACTCATTAGCATGTTTTTGTAGCGTTACAGATGTACTTCGTTAGCCTGAGGAGCCGTGCTCGCGTGTTTTATGTGCTACAGCAACACTTCTCTGGCTTCAGGCCGGCTCGGAGCGGGAGCTCTGAGGCAGGGTGTTTTACTTTAAAATCTCAGGCCTTTTATCATCTGGATGGTTTTTAAATGTGAATGTTTTTAGGATGAACCTAATATTTTTTATAGGCTGTTAGTTTTAGTGGTCTGGCTCAGGTAGGATCATGGTGAACTGTACATGGCCCACAGACTGAAATGAGTTTGACCCCTGCTGGAGGTCATGTGAGCAGATGGTCCAGGTGGAAAAAGCTTTGTGGGGTTTCTGAAGGACCAGAGAGACTGTAAGGCTGTCAGCAAATTAGTGGCAGTGGCGCAGTGGGTAGGCACTCGCCTTGCAGCCGAGTTGCTGGTTCGAGCCCCTGTCCCTGCGCTGCGTTGTGTCCTTGGGCAAGACACTTAAACCACATTGCCTAACAGTAGTGCCGGTCTCTGGCTGCATGACCGCAGATGCTCGTCTCTGGATGAGTGAACGATCATTTCGTTGTACCTTGTGTGAACCAGGGTTATAATAGTTTTGGATTTTACATTATAGTTTAGTTTTAGTTAGTTTTTACTTTTTTCTCTCTAATTCAGTTAGTTTTAATTAGTTTTCAGAGTGGTTTTGCTCGTTTGTATTAGTTTTTATTTTTGGTTTTATGCTTAGTTTTAGTTAGTTTCAGTATTAGTTTTAGTATTTTCATACTTAATCAGGTACGCTTTAAAGATCCCCTTTAAAGAAATAAATTCAGCAACCAACTGTTCACAGACAGCAGCACTACATGCTAAATGTGTGTAATATTAAGGACACACATGAACATCAACAGGGAGAAACTGCTAACAATATGAACTCCAAAACTCGATAAATTCTACAATAAATTCCCAATAAAGTTCAGCCTCAGTGCAGCAGATTAACAACAGCTACATGTGGTGTTTGACAAAAACAAACTCCTTGAAGGAGTCAAAGCTCAAATCCAGCTGCATCCTGATGTTCTCACCACCTGATGCTGCTTCTGTTTTGGAGCTAGCTTGGTTAGATGCTCGCTGATTAGACTTGCAGGGTCTTTGCAGCCTCTGTAGCCTACGGAAGTGTCCGACCTCATGTCCGCATTTATGCATGTATAGCTGGATTGCGTGTGTTAATTACCTTGTGGTTGTGTGCTCGGGGTTTTTTGGTCCTCGCTCTTTGTGCTCAGTTTTTAGGGTGCAAACATATTTGTCCCTGTTTTTTCACTTTCTTCCTTCCTTCACGTCCATTCCCATAGTTTCAGCAGCTCCCTCCAGGAATTTGCTGACATTTGTGAGTCCTTATATTGATGCTTTGATTATTAGTCCTGATTGTTATTATCTGACTGATAAAGTAGCCGGAAACGCACAAGGACTAAACACAACGTTGTGGGCTGCGTTGACCCGACGAGTAGTCACGTTTCTCTGGAGGTGCAGGCCGGGTTGCCTTGTAGGATGACAGCGGTTTCCGTAGCTGCCTTGTGTGCGCTTCTCAGGTCTACTTTGATGTTGGTGTTTTTTTTCCTGACTAAGAAGTGTTCCGTACATCATCCACAACATCATCCACAACAAGACACTCGCTGCTATCTGTGCTATCATAGTAAAAAAAAAAAAAAAAAACACCACATGGGACTCTCTGAGGAGCAGCGCGGTGTGCGCACGCACGCACATGCGCACCCATTTGCCCGACGGCGTTCCGAGCTTAAACTCGGAGAGAGGAAAAAAATGATTTCATATCAATCCACAAGACTTTTGAAAAAATAACAATATCTATAATTTCAGTTAGTTTTAGTTAGTTTTGTAAACTCACAATTCAGTTTTAGTTAGTTGTCGTTTCTTCCTTTTAATTTTAGTTTTTTATTTATTTCAGTTAACGACAATGTTTTTTCAATTTCAGTTTTCGTTATTTCGTTCGTTTTCGTTAACTATAATAACCCTGGTGTGCACAATGACAATGAGTTGAACCCAATATCTAAATGAATCAGTTATGACAGCCTGTACCAAAACACTTGTAGTATGTACCTCAACTCTCTGCTGGATGTTTGTGAACAGATGCTCTTCACCCCCGCTTGTCCCGTTTTTGTGACCTGCGTGAACTGGTATCCTGGTGACCAAGGCTGATTATTCCACATTATCATGAACATTATCACGAACTGCTAGCCAAGGGGGGGGGGCGCTGGCTACCTCCACAGTACCCCAGACTCACTCGTCTCAGCGTGAGCTTACTGCTCACACACTGAGCTCATCATCAGAAGTTTCACATTTAACATGAACATCTGGAACAGGAAGTGAGGAAAAGTAGAACAGGTCTTTAAAATCAGAGATATCTGATTATCGTATGAACAGACGTTGATATAAAAGTGTGAAATCTGTCCTGAGTGTCAGTTACTCCTTTTCCACCGCCGAGGAGCTGGTGCTCGTGCTGTTCTCAATGAACCGGCGAAACGCTTAAGAACGGGCCCGCGTTCCCACCGCGTTTCTGTGAACTGCTCCTTTACGTATGAGTGTGGGCGGGTCCTCGTCTGGACACGAAGCCGAAGCGCACAAACGTGGGAGAACACGCTCTCCTTTCTGTGCTGCAAACACGTTTTAGGGTCCAAACCAAACTACTGCAGCATCTGTGTGCAGCACAGAGGGAAACACAGACAGCGATTAGAGCAAGACGACAAGTACGCACTTTGTGTCCTTTTATCTGTGATATGAACTAATACAAAGCAGCAAGTTCAGCCTTAGAGCCCAACCTAATTCACAGCTGTGAACATCGCTTCTCTTTTCTCCTGTAATACACATGTAATATGGTAGAAAACTTGATGTTGACACGGCAGAGTCACGCCCTTCTGCCACTTTCATCACGCGTTCTTGGTTCCAGACCAGCTAGTTTGCGGGGCCGGAGTTGAACCCCTTTTTTCGGCCGAGCACCGAGTGTTTCGGTGGTGGAAAACCCGCCTAACGGTTCAAATTAAGGCACCGGCTCCAGAACCCTGTTGGTGGGAAAGCGGTTAGACTGTGCTGCGACCAGCCCTACACCCATCGTGTTACCTCTGACCGTCACAGGCTTCTTCAGGCTGGGAGATGCAGTAGGCGGAAATAAACCGGAATGATCCTTTAATGAAAAGCAGAAACAAGTGTTGATGTAAAAAAAAAGTGAGGCTGAAACGTGTTTGGTATTTCTGCTGCGTTTCTGTTCATCATGTTGAAGAATGATGGTTTTAGTCGCATCCTGCTGATGAACTTTGTGGAAGCTGCTGTGGGCGATGCTGAAGCTGGAGCGCTCCGCCCTCTTTAATAAATCTGTTTTTTCTTAAAGTCTCGTCTTCATCTGCATGTTTATTAGAGCAGTGAAAGCTTTGAGTCCATGTTTCTGTCACACAAACCAAATCAGAACCATTAAAATTTTCTATTTTATTTGTTTGCTTTTAGTTGGTTTTTATTCACTTTGATATCAGCAAGTTATCATCAGAAAAATCACATTTATGAGACTCCTCAGGAACTTAGGAGATAAGGAACATCTGTGATGTAAACGTGAGTTACACACAGTTCAAAGAACCTTTATTGATTTTGGGAATGTGGTTCCTTCACAGCACAGCAGGCAGGAAGAAGTTACTTAAATTTAAAAAAGTAATGTTTTTAACGTGAGCGTGAATGCTGTCTGTCTGTGTTACCCTGTTCAGGATTTGCCCCGCCTCTCGCCCTACGGCAGGGGAAGAAGTCCTGTGTGGTCGATCATGAGATGCACCTGTCTGATCCGTTCCTGCAGAAGCTGGTTCTGAGCTGTCCGTAGGGTCTGCTCAGCTGTGTCCCTGAACCATGGGCTCAGGTTAAAGCACAAGGGGCTTCTGTAGCGTGCTAGCCTCCTCTTGGACTGTGTGCGTGCTGCATGTTTGTCAGAGAAACTGAGGACTCTTCTCCAGGCTCGACTCCCTGCTACACTTTCGATCCAGGAACACCCTTGGACAAAAACCGGTTCACCACAGGGCAAAACACCTAAACGCAGCAGGACACCTGCAGTGCAGCGAGGAGTGCTCGGACCTTCACAGGAGAGACCAAACAGCTGCTCTGCAAAGGCACGGCAGCAGAGAAGAATCAGCTCACAAGACGAGACTCAGCTTGACAGGTGCCCTTAAAGGAGCTGCTGGCCCATCACACTAACTTTCAGCCACCTGTAACGCCATCTTCAGATCCGCTCCCAGGTGAGTCCCTCTGGTCCCTGTGACCTTACTGACAGATGATGAGATGGTGGCTCTCTCAGATCACATCCCAGGTGACAACCCCACTAGAGGTTAAGTACCTGGGTTCCCCCTCCTCAGCTTTGGGAAGTGAAGAAGCTGTTTGGGTGAGAGGTGAAACAGAGAAGTCCAGCTGCTCAGTTTTAAGAAGTACAACTAAGTGATCAGAGGTAGGCACCAAAACTACTGAGTTACTTTGAGGTGCTCAAATCGATGTAGTTGTGCCTTTCAGTCTGTAAGCACTCACCGGGAAGACCTACTGTTACCATAGAAACCAAAAAAGCTGACTCCCAAATGTGACGCGTCGTCCTTTCAAAGTGAAGAAGAGGACTACAACGGGTGCTACAAAGGAAGCAGCCCCAACCTTCCTAAAGGAGACACAAACAACATTCATCTCAGTGCTGGAGTCCTCGTTCATTTACCTCACTTATCCACACCGCAGCTCGCCGCCCTCACTTCCTGTCCTTGGTTTCTTACAGCTGATTGGCTCCTGCATTCCTTAATTAAGCTCACCTGGCACATGTTGAATAAGGACTGCAGGCTCTTCTACAGCAGCTGCTGAGTCACTGTTAGCAGCCTAATTAATTACATTCATCCTCAAGCTGATGACTTCCTGTTATGTCTCATTTTGCCTTATTAAAGCAGATGAACCCAAATGCTGAAGAGTCATTGATGAAGGTGGTCTCTGCATCCTCATCACAGGAAAAATAAGTCACTGCTTTTGGGAGCGTGAGGGTCCTGTTGATATATCAGTGTGATATAAGGGTAGATCTTTACTGAAGGTACCAAAGTGTCCATTTTCTGCACATACTCATAGAATTAGAGAAAACAGTTTGTTAAAAATGTTCATTTTTATTTAGTAAAGTTCAATTTACCGTTAATATAAGCCTTTAACTCTCTGTGTGTTTTCTGTAGATTTTGGAGTACCACACACATCGTAACTTACATTCACACACATTGCTTACACACACATCACAGATGTGTGACCTCTGACCTCCTGGGTCTGCTCTTCCTCAGCGTCTCCCTCTCAGCGAGGTCACTGTCATCGCTGTGGGAGTGGCTCTGACTGTCCAGTCACATTCATAGTCTGCTTCTATATCCCATCACATTAACACAGAGGCTCTCCTGAGGAGCCCGGCTCCCTGATGCAGAGGATCAGCTGGACTCACCTGAACCACGCAGGACCCGAGCTGAGAGCCACAGTTTCAGCTTTCGCCCAAACAAAAGTGGTCTAATAGCACAAAGCTGCCTGGAGGCAAAGGACCAGTGAAAGCTGTTTTATCAAATAAATCTCAATCTGTTTAAACCATCAAACGTACTTCATCACATATTCATGCACGTGAGTTATTCCAACTTAAACATGAGTAAAAGTGATCTTGATCATGGCAGTAGCTGGCAATGTGTGGATCCTGAAAGGCTTGTTCCACCCCCAGGTCAAAGGTCAAACCTTCTACCCCTCATTGTACTGAACAGTGAGGTGTCTTATGTCATTAAATAAAGATAAATTTAAAAAGGGATAGTGTAATAACCAAAAATGTGGTTTGTTACCTCAGGGTAACACCCTGCCATAAAAAACCCTCCAGGTCAGTGTTGGTACGTCAGAGTCCTGCCCCCCCCTCCAGTGGGAGCTTCAGCACTGATCAGCTGACCAGCAGTTACACACAGATTCACTTATTAGGGAAGCATGAAGAGCTCAGAAGGTGATCACCAAAGTCTGAACCCTGAAATTAACATTTGCAGCCACATTTAGAACAAGTCCTGTTTTATGCTCTGTTTTTGAGTCTATGATGCATTCAGGTGTTTCCTCCAGAACTGTGACCTTTCTGGCTGTGACCTTCAGGTAGTGAACCTGTGAGGCTCCAACATGAAGTGAACCATGAAGCTGACTCCTCTGCATGCCTCAGAGCACCGAGACAGTCTTTCATAACGGGGCCGCACCGACTGCTGAAAGCCAAACATTTGGAAATTTAACATCATCTAGTTTCTGAAAGTTTGACTCTTTAGCATGTGGCTAAAATAAACCCGACCCAGCAGCAACACGAAGGTCCTGCCAGCCGGCACTCCTGATGATGAAACCCTGCATTACCCTGTTTCACCATGATGTAATCATGAGGTCACACTTATTTTATTTCTTACATTTTAATGACTTATTTACTGTTTATTATATATATGCTGTTTCAGTCAGTGTTTGTTTTAACCCCTCCCACTTTAAGCCAACTTTCTTCTGATTGGCTGCCCCTCCCAAACAGTAACTTTGTACAGCAGGTGGGTGGGGCTTCTGTGTCCCCTCTGTGTGACATCACACAGATCTAAGAGGAGAAAAAACGTGTGAAATGGAGTGATCAGAGCAGTCAGAAGTTACAGATAACAGCAATGGGAGTTCAGCATGTTGCCTCTGCAGGTCACCTGTGCAGGTGAAATAGCCTCCTGATTGGACAGACTGATGTACGTGAGCCCGGCTTGTGTGATGATGACAGATGTGATCGGAAGAGTTCACGTTGACCCTTGAATGAAACTTTCTGGGCGACTTGCAGCCGTTTGCAGGTTAAACTCAGTGTTTCACTGAATGAACTGCAGAACTGAACCTTCACTTTCAAACATGCTGAGAAAAGCTGCCATGCTGTGAAGCAGCCAAGTGGGTCACATTATTTTATGATTGCTGTCAGTTTAGCTCAAAAGTGCTGCTGGATGTAATCCCTCAGTGGGTCAGCAGAGGGCAGTATCATCCCTGTGTGATGAGTTCAGCCTCGGGTTGGTGCTGTTTTCCTGCAGGATCACTGAGCTGAGCTGCACTTTGATCTCTCAGCAGATCATAAAAATAATTCAGAAAGCACTGAGAGAACTTAAGATCCAGGAAACAAAATGATTTTTAGCCTGAAATGAACTCCACTCGATTCAGTGGAGAAAATAAAAAATGCACCTTAAACATGATGAAATTTATTTTTACAGACATTTATCTGTTTCTCCTGATTATTTGTAAAAAATACACAGTGTGTTGCTGCAGAAATCAATTCAATTTTCAATTCAATTTTATTTATATAGTGCCAAATCATGGCAGTGGTTAGCACTGCTGCCTCACAGTTAGAATACCATCTGGAAGGCCTGGGTTCGATTCCACCTTGGCCCAGGCCTCTCCTTCTCTCTCTGGGTGGAGTTTGCATGTTCTCCCCGTGTCTGTGTGGGTTTCCTCCCACAGTCCAAAGACATGCACTTACTGGGGTTAGGTTAATTGGCCACTCGAAATTGCCCGTAGGTGTGAGTGTGGATGTTGTCTGCCTCTCTACGTTGGCCCTGCGACAGGCTGGCGACCTGTACAGGGTGTACCCTGCCTCTCACCCTATGTCAGCTGGGATAAGCTCCAACCCCCCCGCGACCCTGAACAGGATAAGCAGAAGTGAATGGATGGATGGATAGTGCCAAATCACAACAAACAGTCGCTTCAAGGTGACTCAGGATGTGGATGTCACTGTGTGGTCAGTGGACCACACAGTGACATCCACGTCCTGGAAGATTTTCAACCTTCAGGAAGTCCTTCCAACGCAATCTGCAGCGACCCGACTTCAGACAGAAGATCACGTCTTCCTTCTGCCTGGTTCATGCCTTTGAATCATTCGCACAGTCGGCCTCAGACGTAGATTTGGTGTGACGAAGTCCACCAGAGGCTCGCTCACCGCAGAACTGCCCTTGCATCTGTGTTGTCTCGATTGAGTTCGAGTGATTTGATCTCTTAAGATCCAGAGTTTCACTGTAAGTTCAGTTTGTTTGTAAAGCTGAACGCTGGTCACCGTTCCAGGCTCTGGTTACGTGGGTAACCTTCCATAGCATGCTAATGGCCCACACCTTTTTTCACCCCTGGGCTCATGTGACATCTCACATGATTAATAGCGAGCCCCCCCCCCCGAACTCTCCATCGGGTCCTTAAAACTGAAGAAGCCTCCTGGATGAGAGGAGAAGCATCTTTACAAACCTAAGGAAGTCCATTTGCCTTCTTTTCAAGCTCTTGAGACTTCTTGCATCATGTTTGCAGTCTGTGGGCTTCATGAAGACAAATCAGACCTGCTTCCTTTAGTGGAACCACAGAACCAGGTTCTTCAGAAAAGTTCCTGCAGAGTTCCTGCATCTCTCAGTAGAGGGAGGAATAAGTTGAGATTATTTTTAGTGCCTGATACAGAAGAAATCGCTGCCTGAAGCCAAACGTGATAATACAGACTGGAGAACAGAATCTCCTCAGACATGTTTCCTCTGTGCTGCTGAACCGCAACGCCTGCCCGGCCTCCTGATCCAGACTTCCACATCAGGTCCTGACCCCGGCCCTGGCTACAGCTGGTTTCAGGAGCTGGTTAGGCAGCAGTTCCAGTTTATATCTGCGGTCTGAACACAGGAACATGTAAACAGGATCAGGAAATCCGTGTGAGCGCGCTGGAGCAGAACGTGATGCTGGAGGCGGCTTTTCTCAGGTCCTGCCTGCTACCCAACCACAGCGCCCCCGTTTGGTACAGTGTTTAGATGGGGTAATGAGGCTGGGGGTGGGGGAGCTTGATTGGTGGTTTGTCCAATCATAGTTTAGTACACATCTGTAATTATTACTGCGAGCGTGTCAGCAGAGATAACAAACACACTTTGTGCTTCCTGTTCCTGTTTGTGTCTTTTTTGGGATCAGGATCAGGGTGGAGCAGGTTGGTGCCACAGTCGCAGGTCTCTCAGTCAGGAGTTTGTGTTCTGCACTTGGCTTCACCCCTAAAAGCTGCTTGGTTGCTTCAGGCTGTTTATGAAGGGTTAACTTTATCAACATATCAGTGAGTTTACAGGTCTCAGAGTCACGTGTGGAATCCAAACTGAACTGATGTCATATGTTGGATCCATACGATGTCGTATTTACTGCTTTGACCGATGTCAGCTGACTCGTGGCCGGGGTGGCAGGAGGCACGCTGACAGCAGCCAAACACAACACTCGCCTCGAGCTCCTCAGAGGAAACCAGTGGGCGTGTTTCCAGTGTGGATGTAAATCCTGAGCTGGAGCTGTTTCTGTTTGGAAAGGGAATGAAATGCACGGGCGTGGGCTGCCAGTGTTTGTGTTGTGCACAGCTCGGGCCTGAGTGGGTCGTCTGCGTGCAGAGGGTCTCTGTAGGTGCACTACCTTCACCAGTGAGGGGCTGGACACTTCCTGCCACAAGCCCAGCAACAGCCTCCTGAAGCCGGCAGGGTTTCCTGTCTGTACACCGCGGCATCACAAAGACAGGCAGGAACGGGTCCAGCTGCTCGCTGAAGGTTTGTCACTCAGGGTCTCCAGATGCTGCACAGCTGCTTGGAGGGCCACAGATCAGCTGACTGCCCTCATGTGTCACGTCCTTTCCACCAAATCCTTCAAAGAACGGTCGATACCAACTGTGGCTGCTCTCAGTGGAGCCACCGACATCACCGACGTCACTGACCTCACTGTCTGTGAGTTATGCAAATCAGGCTGAGGTCTGAAACAAGTCTCCATTAATAAAGAACATGATCCATGGGACAGCAGCCCACTCAGATCTGAGCTCATATGAATAACCGAGTCACCGACACATCTGTTCCAGTGACATCAGAGGAACATCTGGCCCGTGGTTCCCGAGCAGATGGTGATCAGTGTGTTTTATCAGCACAGCAGCAGGTTAACACCTCTGAGGTCTGTTTGTGGTCATTCTTCTGTCTCTGCAGCTCTTTTTGTCTCTTTATGATCATTTTGTGTCATTCTGTACTTCGTTGTTGTCTGTTTTAAATCAGTTTGTTGTCATTTTTTCTGATTGTTTTTGTGATTGTTTCACATATTGTGTCATATTTGTATCTCCAGGGCTGGTACACACCTAAAAACCTAAAGAAAGGAGAGTGAATATCATCCCCACAACAGTAAAATACAGAATCTAGCAGCATTTGTTGTGTTACTGCTGCCAAAACTGGCTTTTACCTGTTCTGAAACTGCACCTTCAAAAGTCTGTGTACGCCTCGTTTGTGTGCAGAATCCACAACAGGAGATGGTGATGTAGTACAGACACAAAATAACTCGTTTCCAAATCCACACACAACAGGTGTTTTTCTGATTTTATCACAGACTGTACATAAAAGATGGACACAACCACCAAGCCATCACCCACTGGGTTTGGCTACCACCATACTGGTTTTTGAAGCATATCTGGATGAGACCTGGTTATCAGGTGGCACAGACTGTACAGGAGCATCCACACACACACACACACACTCTGCAAACAGGAGCTCCGCCTCCTTGGACGGAATGTTAGTCCAACGAAGCCACAGCAGTCATATTATTGGTCAGATCATTGCATTAAAAATGCTCCAAAAGGCTCCAAAAGGCTCCAACAGCACCAACGCGGTCCAGAGGTCCAGTTAAGGAACTCCGGTTAGCTGAGGTGAAGCCTAGCAGACAGCTAGCAGCTACAGCCAAATGTGTCACCACCCACCTGTCAGTCAGAGAGGCCACGCCCTTAATAATGCAAACACATGAGATCTAGAAACATCCTCCCCCCAGTAGAGCTGCTATGAAGGAGGAAATTATCCAGAGACCAAAGCAGTTTCTGTATCAGGCTGTAAACATGTTGATTTAACATGGGAGTCTATGGGGACTGACTCACTGCTGCCTCTGCTGGACACCAGATGAACTGCCGCTGTGGGACTATCTGACCCCTGGAGGCTGCTAGTTGAGTAGATGATTGCGGATGTTCGGCGTGGCTTTAATCAGCATCTGCTCGTGTGCAGTTAGGACGCTGCTTTCTGCTCCTCGGTGCGGCTGCCTCAGTTTGCAAAAGAAGAGTTCCTGAGATTTGTTTATGTGTGTGCAGATGTGTGACGACAGCTGTCTGCAATCTGTTTGTAGTCCTTTTGTCTCTTTATGGTTGTTTCTTTGTCTCTCGGCTGTGTTTTTGTGGGTTTTTGTGAGTCTTGGCAGTCGTTTCATGTGTCTCTGTTTCTCGTTAGAGCTTTTGTCTCTTTATAGTTATGTCTTTGTCTTTGTCCCTCATTGTTTGTCTGCTTGTTTTTGTGTCAGTTTTAGTCATTTTCTGTCTTTAAACTGAGCCTCATGACTTCTGGTTGCAGTTGTTCCCAGAACCACCTCTGATGAACTGAATTATTAAATGTTAATAACAGATGGAGCTTTATTTTGGATGTGTGTGTGTGTGTGTGTGTGTGTGTGTGTGTGTGTGTGTGTGTGTGTGTGTGTGTGTGTGTGTGTGTGTGTGTGTGTGTGTGTGTGTGAGTGAGAGGGATGTGGCTTTCTGAATGAGGGAACATTTTCTTCAGGCCAAATAAAGCTGCCCATGTAAACTCCACATTCCTGACTTTGTGGTGCGTCTGAGTTTCGTTATGGAGGAAGGAGGTTGTGTGTGTGTGTGTGTGTGTGTGTGTGTGTGTGTGTGTGTGTGTGTGTGTGTGTGTGTGTGTGTGTGTGTTCGTGACAAACACACTTTTGAACATGGCTGACGCTGAGGTTCACACACTTTCTGCTGACTGCAGTGAAAGCAGAAACGACTCAAACATCCAAACTGTTAAAAACATCCAAAGTGAATTCACTGATTACTTTTCCTGTTAAGGTTTTCATGACAAAGATGATGGTATTTAAATAAAAAACTGCAGAACTTACAGTATTTGTGTACTTTTACTCCTGGGTGAGTGGACACGTAGTGGTGTGGTGGCTCCTCCTGCACATCATTCCCTGCATTATGAAGAATTTTTATGTACCAGTTTGCACCAATGGTATGAATTAATTGCACCAATTCTAAACTGAAAATCTTCTGCAGCAAACAAACCTTTAATGACATCAGTCTAAGGATGCTTCTGAGGCTGCAGCCTCCATGACTGCCCTGCAGGAGCTCTATCATTAGCAGCTCAGTGGCTTCAACACGCTGCTAAAATTACACTGTGTCTCTAATGAAGTCCAGAAAACCTCCAGGAAGCTCCAGAATTTGGCAACACAGAGACCCAAGGGTGCAAAGGCTTTTTGTAAATCACTCTCAGACCGCCAGATAAACCCTGAAGCTGGAGGCCTTTGTTTACGCTCCAAATCATTTTAAATGATTTTAGCTGTCTTCATTAAAACGCTCCCCTGCCCTTGACTCAGCACGTTTCAATAAATACGACCCAGTGTGTTTATTTTAATCTGCATTGTCCTCCTGTGGAGCAGAAGCTTGAATAACATTTTGAATCCAGAAACAGATTAGGATAAGCTGACACAGAGATGGTAATGGGCTGACTTTTCATTTGTCATTGGCAGTTGGCAGCAGACTTTTGGACCTGGTGGCTGTGAAACGACCTCTGAGCCGGTCAGACGCTCCATCTCAGCCTTCAAGGTCACTTCAGTTCTAATTTGCATAAAATGGTTTCTTGGCTTCCCACAGCTGAAGAGAACCTGGAAACAAAACAACCGCAGACATGCAGCACACTGGAAAAGGTCCAGCGGTGCAAGACGAGCAGAAATACCAGCAGGAAAATACATGTGTGTGTTTACCAGGAGGAAGTCACAGCCACAGGTGACTGTAAAATATTCTAAAGGCCACAAATACGACATAAAACACAGCATATACAACATGGCACAAGGAAAACATCGCCTCCCTCAGCATGATCTTTATGAAACTGTTAAACTACAAAAAAAAACACATGGTCACATTTTATTTTAGATCATTCCACATCCATGGTGTGCAGTAAGGAAATGTTTCCCACACAGCTGCCAAACAGCAATCAAAAATTAAAAAAACAATAAGAAGTTTCTGCTGTCATTCCTGCCATCTCAGTCCTGTTTAACATCTGTTTAATGTCTCTTTAACAGCTGTTTAACATCTGTTTTACATCTGTTGACACTGGTTTAAGGTCTGGTGTTAAAAGTCTGTTTAACATCTGTTTAACATCTGTTTAATGGCTTTTCAACATCTGTTTACCAGCTGTTTAATTGCTGTTCAATGTCTGTTTCGCATCTGTTTCATGGCTGTTTAATGCCTGTCTAACAGCTGTTCAACCTCTGTTTAACATCTGTTTAAAAGCTGTTTAACATCTGTTGGTACTGGTACCAAAGACCAAACATCCAAAGGATCTTAGCAGCTTCAGGCCGGTAGCCCTGACATCGCATCTAATGAAGACCCTCGAGAGGCTGGTCCTCAACCATCTACGCCTCATGGTGTCGTCTTCGTTGGACCCGCTGCAGTTCGCCTACGGGCCTGGCATCGGGGTGGATGACGCCATCATCTACCTCCTGCACCGAGCTCTGACCCACCTGGAGAAGCCTGGAAGCACTGTGAGGATCATGTTCTTTGATTTCTCCAGTGCTTTTAACACCATCCAGCCAGGACTTCTGAGAGACAAGCTGGAACTGTCAGGAGTGGACCACCACATCTCCGAGTGGATACTGGACTACCTCACTGACCGCCCACAGTACGTGAGGACACAGGGCTGTGTCTCTGACAGGCTGGTCTGCAGTACGGGGGCCCCACAGGGAACTGTGCTGGCACCGTTCCTCTTCACCCTCTACACTGCAGACTTCTCCATCAACTCCCCACGCTGCCATCTGCAGAAGTTCTCTGACGACTCTGCCATAGTTGGCCTCATCACAGGTGAGGATGACTCAGAGTACAGACAGTGGACTCAGGACTTTGTGGACTGGTGCCAGCGGAACCACCTCCTGATCAACGCCGCTAAAACCAAGGAGCTGGTGGTGGATTTCCGCAGGCGCAGACCCACCACACGGACACCGGTGAACATCCAGGGAGTGGACATTGAGATAGTGGACTCTTATAAGTACCTGGGTGTTCACCTAAACAATAAACTGGACTGGACTCATAACACTGATGCGCTCTACAGGAAGGGTCAGAGCAGACTCTACCTGCTGAGAAGGCTGAGGTCTTTTGGAGTGCAGGGGACACTCCTGAAGACCTTCTATGACTCTGTGGTGGCATCAGCCATCTTCTATGCAGCAGTATGTTGGAGCAGCAGCTTGTCTACAGCTGAGAGGAAGAGGATAGACAAGCTCATCAGGAAAGCCAGCTCTGTCCTAGGATGTCCTCTCGACTCAGTGCAGGTGGTGGGAGACAGAAGGACTCTGACCAAAATAACATCACTGATGGACAAGGTCTCCCATCCCATGCATGAAGCTGTTGCTGAGCTGGAGAGCTCCTTCAGTGACAGACTGCTGCATCCTAAATGCACAATAGAGCGTTATCGCAGATCCTTCCTCCCAGCAGCTGTAAGACTTTATAATCATCACTGCTCCCAACAAAAACCACAATAGCCTACACAATGTAGGATAATATATAATATACTGTAAATAGTCCGGCCTGTTAAGGTTCAACACACAGGCACATCATGTACAATGTATATAGTGTTATTATTAGTAGTATTAAGGTTAATCTTGTTTGTTGATTTTATATATATTTATATTCTTTTCTTAATAGTGTGAATTATTATATTTTTACTTATATTTATAATAACTGCGGCTGCTGTTACACCCAAATTTCCCCTCTGTGGGACAATAAAGGCTGTTTCTTCTTCTTTCTTCTTCTTCTTCTGTTTAACAGCTATTTAATGTCTGTTTATTCATTTCATTTTTTTCATTTATTCATTTATTTAAATTAGGACAATGCATAAAGGCCCTTTTACTGTTTGTAAACAATGATGACGTAGGTAGCGATGTGCGCATTTTGGAAACGGAAGTACGGCGGAGTTCAATATCGTTTCAATCTATGAGAAGGGATTATCAATGAAAGATCATGAAAACTACCTGCAAAAATTAATTTTGACCACCAGCAACCGACTCTGATCCCTGTGGTACGTTAGTGGCCCGGTATCTGTGGGCGGATATATATACACGTGTATTTGGTGGAGAAACCCAGCGCACACACCGGAGACAAGTTGCAGCGCATATAAGTCACTGGATGCTTACAATTATGTTGTTTGCGACCGTGTACGAACATCAAATATCCTGACACAGACTCGGAGTTTTGTGTCTTGAAGGCAGCGCTGTGTGTGAGGCTCAGGTCATTGTAAACAAGTCAGAGAACTACGTCCTCACAGCGGACTGTACCTGCATGGCAGCCTGAGTACTTCATCAAACTGCTTTTCTAGCTTGTTAAGAGTTTTCTGACTGCAGATATAATTGATTTACAATGAAAAAAATATATATATACTGTTCCAGTCACACTGTGAGACTCGCTCAACCATTCATATGTGAGTCTGCTCAGACTTTTGACTGGCACTGCATTTTGTAATCTATAGTGTGATTAAATATTAGTTTAAAAATCAGGACTCTCTGAGTCCAGCGATGCTCACCTGTAAATAGCCACACTACAGTTTAAAAGCCAAACAGCCGACCAGCTCCTGCTGTTTAATTTAGATACCAGACATCCCACAACGGAAGATAAATAACTTCACCTGATATAAAATGGGCGCTTCAAATGTGAATATTTCTGATCCTGTCCTCAGTCCTGGTCGTGTCCAATTTTTATCAATACATTTGATAGCTTGCGACCACAGACGCCTCCGTTTTCTCTCAAACAGCTGTGATCCCGTGGGATTCGGTACAACTTCAGTCCACTTTTGGTAGAGTAGAAATTCTGACAGCCAAACACGCAACAGCAGACATTTTGATGCTGACATCGCTTTTAAATCACGTTTAAACACTGAGCAGTCTCCTCGTTCTTATTGATTTGAATGGGGTAGCAGTTCACTTCCGTTGCCAAAATGCGCGCATATCCTTTGATGACGTAGGCTGTAAATGGGTCCATTAATCAACATGTCTGCAATGAGCATCAATGTAAATATGCTGGAGTTAGCACAAAAGCTAATTTTCATCCATTGTCCTAAGGCAGGTAAGACCAAAAAACACCCAACAAGATAAAGAGCAGAGAATAATACAAACATCATCTATATAACACATAACACAACATAAAATTACAGTAAAGATAGGACACCCTAACAAAATAAAGTAATGACTGCACCTCCAGTTAGTTTTCAGCCAATGTTTCAAAGAGTTTTTAAAGCTAGAGTAGGTGCCACAGTTCCTGATATAAGCTGGCAGTGTGTTCCACAACTGTGTGCCTCTAATGGACACCACTGTTTGGCCAAATTTTGTCCTGCGCCACTGTACATTACAGTCACCTCTGGTCAGTGCTCTTGTGTTTATTGTATTGCTTGTTTTTTTGCTCATAAAATACATTAAAGGAGGGGGAGCAAGTCCATTTAAAACTTTATAAATAAAGCAAGCATCCATAAAAATCGGATAACTATCAAAATCCAAAATATTGTACTTGGTTATGATGTTACAACAATGATACTGTAAAGGCTTTTTATCGAGAATTTTTAGTGTTTTCTTAAAAAGAGACTTTAAGGGCTTCAAAATGGTCTCTGAAGTGTGAGACCATGTAGTATAACAGTACGCTATATGACTGAATATCATGGCATGCATATAAGCCTTTGCTGATTCTGTTGTCAGAGAAGGTCTTATATGTTTGAAGTTTGACAGATTAAGTTTATTTATGGTTGAAATTCTCTTTACATGATGCTTAAAATTTAATTTGGAATCAAAAACTACTCCAAGGTATTTAAATTAATCAACCACTTCCAATGTCTCTGCATTGACCAACACAGATGGCTGCTCGCTATCTGCTGGCAGCCGAGAAAAAAACATACAAACTGTTTTTCTAAAGTTAAGATGTAAACCGGAGACCTTGAGCCAGTGAGATTTTGGTGTCATGGCGTCGGAAAGTACTGCAGCAGCTGCATTTTTTGTTTTCGCATGAACATACAGTACAGTATCATCTGCATATAATTGTATTTTTGCAGTTTTGCAGACATTGGGTAAATCATTAACATATAAGCTAAATAATATTGGTCCCAGTATTGAGCCCTGTGGGACTCCAGCTGAGCAGGTAAGAAAGGTAGATTGTGAATTTTCCATTTGTACTGCTTGTTTTCTGCCAGACAGATATGATTTCATCCAGCAGAGGGCACCATTAGAGAAATTAAAATGAGTCAATTTAACAAGAAGCATATTGTGATTGATGGTGTCAAAAGCACGTTTCAGGTCAAGGAACACAGCACCCACAAAGCTGCCCTGATCTAGGTGAAGTTTTAGATTTTCCAGAAAATAGCAGGTCGCTGTCTCTGTGGAGTGATACTTTCTAAACCCAAACTGCATGGGATGGAGAGAAGTTGGGCTGTTAATTAAATGCTCTGTTAACTGTGCAGCAACCCATTTCTCTGCAGTTTTTGAAATGTTTTGGCAAAATACTTATAGGACGGTAATTCTCTGGATTTGTTTTGTCTCCTGACTTAAACACTGGGATAACCCTAGCAATCTTCCATCTTGATGGCACTACTCCATATTTAATGGACTGGTTAATTATATGTGCAATTGGACTTACAAGTGCCTCTTTATGAAGCTTGAAAAAATAACTTGTCAAGCCAAATATGTCTCTAGCCTTTGAGCCTTTTAGAGACGCTATCATTTTTATTACATCAGTGACAGAGATTTCTTGTATACTAAATACTGGAGCAGGGGTGGGCAACTCCAGGGCTCAAAGGCCGGTGTCCTGCAGGTTTTAGATGTGTCCCTGATCCAACACACCTGAACCAAATGGCTGAATTACCTCCTCAGTATGCAGTCAAGTTCTCCAGAGTCCTGCTAATGACTTCTATATTTGACTCAGGTGTGTTGGATCAGGAACACATCTAAAACCTGCAGGACACCGGCCCTCGAAGTCTGGAGTTGCCCACCCCTGATCTAGAGAATTGTATGAGATATCAGGGTGTTTGACATGCATTGTTAGTTTGTCAATTGAACTAATAAAAAATGCATTAAAGATATTAACAATTTTACTTAAATCATCTATTGGTGATTTAAGCCGTGCATTTTTGCATACTTGAAGCCGTGCATTTTTAAGATTATCAGCATTGTTGCACCCTAGTAGCTTACTTAAATTTTCCCATATCATTTTCCCATTTCCATTTGCTCCTTTTATAATGTCATTGTAAAAATTAGCTTTTGAAGTTCCTTTACTCAAAGATTTCTTAAAGGCTCGATCTCTTTCTTTAATCAGTTTTAAAATGTCACTGTTAAGCCAGGGTAAATTATGTTTTTGTTTCCTAAACCTACCTATTTTTGTAAACTGGCTTAAAATTTCATTGACACTTTTGATAATGTTGTTAGTACAAATCTCAGTATCATTATATTCCAATACATTAGACCAATTTTTTTTTTCAAGTTCAGTCTGAAGATGCTGCTGCAGATGTTTAGGAATAAAAAGTTAGGATCTATCTTTAGTGATTATAGCTGGATGCTGCCTATTCATTTTTCTTGAGCAGAAAATAAAATTGTGATCAGAGAGACCTGATAGAAGGTTAAAAGTTTTCAAAATTCTATCAGGTTTATTAGTGAAAGTCAAATCAGTAGTTGTTTTGGATGTATTTGTTATTCTTGTTGGCCCATTTATAATCTTTGTTAAATTATATTTGTCAACAAGTTGTTTCAGTTTTTTCCTATCCAATTTATTGTCCCAGTTGACGTTAAAATCACCCAATATCTTGTTTAATATCTGTTTAACAGCTGTTCAATGTGTGTTTAATGGCTGTTTAATGTCTAACATCTGTTTAATGGCTGTTACTGGAGGCCAAAGTAATGCCATCCAGAGTAAGTATTTGGTTCGACACCATGTTTCTAAGATTTGTGGGGCTGAGTTCAAGAACTTCAGTTTTCTCTGAATTTAGAAGCAAACTTTGATAGTTTTCTTCTTTCTGTTTTGACTTCTATCAGTTATTTTCTAATGTAATAATAAAATATATGAATATGAACTGTAATTCTGGAATGTGCTCAGCTTCACCATCTGTGATGTAGAAGAACAAAGGGAGAAACAAATCTTGCTCTCCTCGCTGTTGCATAAATTGTAGATGGGTGGCTCTGCTCCACACCTGAACAGGTGCAGTCAGGGATTAAAGCTGCAATCAGTTGACTTGCTCTTTGTGGATTTTAGCACCTGAACTCAACAGTTTGTTCAGTTTTATTTCAGTAACACCAAATCACAGCAACAGCCACCTCAAGATGCTTTATACGGTAAGGCAAAGACCCTACAATAATACAGAGAAAACCCAACAATCTGACAACCTCCTATGAGCACTTGGCAAGAGTGGGAAGGAAAAACTCCCTTTTAACAGGAAGAGGTCTCTGGCAGAACCTGGCTCAGGGAGGGGTGTAACGAACACCAATAGGATTGTCTTTGATAGGTGTTTGTTCCCTCAGTGGCTCAAAGGTCTCAAACCTGCAGTAACGAGGAGCAGGAAGGAGAGAGATTTGTGGAGGGAGTAAAAGCTGTGAGTAGAATAAATACTCCAGTAAAGCACGGATACCTGAAAATACAATAAGGAGGTACTTGTACTCTGTTTGGTTTACTGGATATGTGGAAAAAGGACATGTGTCGTTCCATAAAGTTTGGTTTTGCGGATCATGAACTCGAGTATCGCTGGGCTTTCCTGGTCGTCATGTGATGCTCGTTTGTCCTGTGCACGCAATCAGCAGAAAACTGTGTCACAAACCTGCAGCAGAGATGCTGAAGGACTTCACAGTGCTTTTCTTTCTTTTTGGCCTGCTCTGCTCTGCTCTGTCCAAACTCTGGGGTTTGGCCCTGGTTTTAGGTTTGGGTGGGTCCCGGCTAGTCTGACTGTGTGGTTTAACGGGGTCAGTAGTTAGTGCTGGGCTGGGGCTGGGGCTGCTGTGGCTCTCAAGTCCAAAATAATGACTGGATGCAAGTGGCCTGGATGGAGGACTGATTGCTGACTCAGAGAGGCTGGCAGACTGTTTCAGTGATGTTATCCATGAAGGCAGCACAGCTGTGATGCATAAACATGACCAGTTTCAGCCTAAAGGAGACATATTTTGTCCTCAGGGACTCCACTAGAATCCCTGCATCATACAGCAGTGCTTATTCCAGACTGTTATTCTGGCCTTTCTGTAACACAGAGCTCACTTTCCTCTGATTCTTGAGTAAAGAAAGGGGATTAGCTAAGACAGAGCCAGAGGACAGGATATGGAGCGAGGGGAAACCTGTGAGCACGGCGGACCATGACTGCCTAGCTTTTTATTAACTAGCAGAAAGAAGTTAAACAGTCCTGGAAAGTCCAAAGTCCCTTCCTGTGTTTCTGAAACAGGTGCAGAAAAAGCCCTGAAGAGGAAGTGCAGGTTTGAGCCCCGTGACCACACCAACACTTCATAAGCCACAGTTTAACAGGAATCAAACCCACATCCTCCTCGGCCCACTTTCACCCTGCAGTGTTTCACCGCACACTGATGACTGAGTGATGTCTCAGCACGTCCATCCTTGGACGCCATCCAGGGAAAATATTCATCTTCTCCTGAGTGTTTATGAGTCAGCAGCTTTTACAGATTCTGAGCTGGTTTTCTTCTGTGAATCACAGCGTTTGTATTTAATACAGTAAAACACTGAACACAGTGACAGCACCGTTATTGACTCTGGACGGGATCAACCCTCCGTCTGCAATCAGACTGTCTCACTGCCTCAGTGTTTCTGTCAGGCCGTCTCTGTTAAAAGAAGAAAAGGCCAGAACACGTGGACGTACCGAACCTTTAGAGCCTTCACTGAGAAGCAAACACATGCTGCACTGTGGGCCAGTGAAGCTTTGCTGACAGGCTGATTGCTCCACTTTGTTCTTCCAGGCAGTCTTAATGGTCCACATATTTAACCCTAACCTTTCCAAAGTGAACTAAAGCTCTCACTTTAAGGAAACAAACATGACTTTATGTCCAAAATATCTGTGTGTTGTACTGAAAAGATACAAACGGCAGTTAAACTAGTACTGCAGGATGGTACAGCAATCGTGGTGTAGTACCCACTCTGCCCTGAATCCAATATGACAGGAAATACCAGGCAACAACATCCGGGTTGGAAAAGTGAAGCTAATGTGGAAGAGCATCAATCTGGCAATCCTTTGACTGTCCAGCAGGGGGCGACTCCACTGAAGCTTGTGAGAAAATGAACCTCCTGCTCAGCTGATCTCTGAGCATAAAATCGTGATTAATGCCTCAGCGAGCGTAGTCACTCCGTCCCACATGAAACAACACTGGCAGCAGCAAAAATGCTTCAAGCCTCACAGCAGCTACGTCCATCTTTTACCAGCTGCAGGAAGTAGGTTTTCGTCTTTCCTACAGCAGGAAAAAAAATCTTTCTGCTAATGAGTACTTTCAAAAAGTACATTTTATTAATGTCTGTTTATCTCAGTTTGTTTTGTACAGTGACATGTGTGTGACTGCATTGTTGTTATGAATGCTCTGATTTATGAACTGTGCGTCCGTCCTGCCCACGCCCTCTAATAGCTTTGCCCTTACTTTGTGTGTCTGGATGGAGCCCACAGTACCGTCTCTGTGCTGTGTGCGCTCTCACAGGCAGTCATTGTTCACAGTCTGACACTCTTAAACACACACTGTGCCAGTGAATTCACAATGGAAACCATCTGTGTGTGTGTGTGTGTGTGGGCGCGTGTGTGTGTGTGTGTGTGTTGATCAGAGTTGTGGGGACACTCAGGGTGCACAGTCACTTTGTGGGGACTCTGCTTCCTCATGTGAAAACAAAGCAAAGATACAGAGAAAATCCTAACGTGAAGCCTCGGATCCACTTTAGGATCCCGTCAGCTCGCCGAGGAAGATGTAAGTGAGCGACAGACGCACAGCTGTTAGCGCTGGGCAGTAATGTGACCGAGGCCAGTCTGAACAGCTGATTAGAGACTTTCACACAGAGACACACGTCATCAACACCAAACTACACTTGTTTTAACACTCACGTCACAAATCATGGTTTGATACCTAAAAACAGACATGTCCACAAGTCGAAGTCGAAACAGTCTGATGCTACTTTCCCACCGCCGAGGAGCCGGTGCTCGTGCCAGTGCTGGTTCTGGTTCTGGTTTCAATGAACCGGTGAAACGCTTAAAAATGGGCCCACCGTGTTTCTGTGAACTGCTCCTTTACGTATGAGTGTGGGCGGGTCCTCATCTGGACACGAAGCCAAAGCGCACAAACGTGGGAGAACACGCTCCCCTTTCTGTGCTGCAAATACGTTTTAGGGTCCAAACCAAACTACTGCAGCATCTGTGTGCAGCACAGAGGGAAACACAGACAGAGATTAGAGCAAGACGACAAGTACGCACTTTGTGTCCTTTTATCTGTGATATGAACTGATACAAAGCAGCAAGTTCAGCCTTAGAGCCCAACCTAATTCACAGCCGTGAACATCGCTTCGCTTTTCTCATGTAATACACATGTAATATGGTAGAAAACTTGATGTTGAGACGGCAGAGTCACGCCCTTCTGCCGCTTTAGGCTCGGGTTCTTGGTTCAGGACCAGCTAGTTTGTGGGGCCGGAGCTGAACCCGTTTTTCAGCCAAGCATCGAGTGTGTTCGCGGTAGAAAACCCGCCTAATGGTTCAAATAATGGCACCGGCTCCAGAACCCTGTTGGTGGGAAAGAGGCTTGAGTCCACCATGATCCTTTGCCCCCCTTCTCCCCCCCCCCCACGTAGTTCTCTTTCCTAGCAGCTCTAACTGAAATGACAAAGCTGCAAAAAGACTCCTTCCATGCTGATGGCCACAGCTGAAGCTTTCAGTAGATGGAGTCGGTACACACCAAATCTATCAGTATGTTTTATTTTTTATTGCATTTTTCCCATGAAAAACAGTGCCTGGTTAACTCTGTGTTTCCTGATCGAGCAGATAAATCTGTAGCTCAGCTCTGCAGACCACACACAGGACAGGAAGTCCTTTCCCTTCCTGCTGCTTCAAGATGAATTGGGGAGGGGTGGGTGGGGCGGGTCTCAGGCATACACATGTGTACTGATGCTATATAGCATCAACCCTGACTGTAACTTGGAGCTGGATTAGAGAAACTCAGCAGCCACAAACTAAAGAAGCAGCCTCATACATGAACTCGGCACTGAAGGCTTTTTGATTGGGATCCAAATTTACAGGCAGATTTTTTTTTTTTTTGAATTATTGCATAACAAACAACCACAGCTCTATAGTACTGGTTCCTCTCTGTGTGTTTAACACTGCAGGGCCCAAAGGGGGGGGCAGCACCAGGGCCTCTTAAAGGGTTAGACCGGCTCTGCTATCCCATCAGTTCATATCAATGAGTCTCACAGTTAGTTTCCTTTAATATTATTATTATTATTATTATTATTATTTTTGAAGGCTGGGTTATGAACGAGGTAAAAACCTAAGAAGTTCAGTAGCACAGAGCATGACCCATATGAGAAGCTCCCAGAGTACCTTTTTGCTTAAAGATTCAATCTCTCCCAACCCCCTGTGTTTGGGGCTTTAACGATGGGGGGACTGGGGTACTAGGGTACTGGGGGCCGGGGGGCAGCGGAGCGCTGTTTGGGCCCCTCTGCACTTTGATCCGGCCATCGTCGGACCGCACTTTAGCCTAAATCTGATTTACAGATTTCCATTACGGGGCGTTTTTGTGCCCACGCCGGCAGTGAAGCCAGCCTCCCCCCCATGGGTGGCCCCGGGGGAGGTCCCGGCCCGCTGGGGGTCTGGGGGAAAGAAGCGGAGGCGCTGTGGCGCATGAGTCGGCTGCAGGAAACTCCCACTGTAGGCGTTTCTTCCCGGTGGCGGTACGCCGACAGACAGCGTCGATGAACGGCGCGCTTCACGCGCTTCTCTCCGGGGGCGAAGAAGAAGGACGGGGCGCGTCTGGGATTACTCCGCCGGGACTTTAGTGGCAACTAGAGCCGCTCGTTCAGGCTCCTCACACTCCCGCGGACGCTCGAGTGTGCTGTTGAAATCCCGGGACCGACTGACGTGTGCTTCCTCCTCCGCTCCGGATCCAGGAGCTCGCTGACCGTGGATCAGCCCGCACAGGTACCGCTGCTGTGACCTGAAGCTTTGTCTCTAAATACTGCAGTACTTGTACTATCAGAGTTGGCTCATGCTCAGGTCAGAGAGGAAAGTAGTAGATGAAAGTAGAGGAGTGCAGAGACTTCACAGAGTGGAGCATGCGCGCTGTTCCTCTGCTGGAGACTCATTTCAGACCTGTGTGCATCAGCAGGAGCTCCTCAGTCATGAGCTCACTTAAAAATGATTTGCTTACAGGAACAGATCCAGGTACAGGTAGCACTCTGCTCAGGACTCACAGGCTTGAACCATCAGAGTTTGGATCTCTCTGTGTGTGTGTGTGTGTGTGTGTGTGTGTGTGTGTGTGTGTGTGTGTGTGTGTGTGTGTGTGTGTGTTGGCTGGTCTGGGTTCAGCCACAGTAGGCCCTCCTGTGGGTGGAGGTCAGTGATCTCCATCAGTGCCATCCAGCAGCTGGAAGCATGTCTGTGTGTGGCAGCATGAGTGCAGATCAGACACCTGTGTGTGAGATCAGTGCTTTCAGTCCATCATCATCATCATCATCATCACGCTGCAGTGACCTCACAGTTACCTTCAGCGTGCTGCGGGGAGTTCTTTGGGAAAATGAATTTATTGAACTTAAAGACAGACTGGCTTCGGTTTGTTCCGGCATTGGAGGACAGGGAATCTGTCCCAGGGCCTCACTGTCACTCAATGATCCAAAAAAGCTTTGAATTTAGAATCAGATGAATTGGACAGTCCTGTCCTCCATCCGGGGAGGCTCTTCATCCAGCCAAGAGCTGTAAAGCTCCAGAAGATTCATTCTCAGGTTCCTCCAGGAAAACAGTGCATCCTCACACGTCAGCAGCTGGAAGCCCAAAATGCGCGGCACTGGGTCATTCCACGGAATATTTCAGATTTAAAATAAGATGTTTGATTGAAGCTGAGCGATCTGCACGAATCTGTTATGAATACAGAAATCCTAAAGCTCAAATTCAAGAAGAGCTCATTGACGTCTGCGAGTGGGTTCGCTCAGCGTCACAGAGACTGCGTGTGCTCAAAGCCAGCAACAGGAAAACACACCAAGCATCAGTTCATCCCCTGCAGGCCACAGAGTTTTCTGCAGAAATACACACAAATCTCAGTTTGGAATTTCCCATGAAGAACGGAGCAGAGCGAGTAAAACCCTGAGCTTCACGTGAGAAATTATGTTTGCTGATACGTGCAGCTGAAATCCAAACAGCACACAGCTTCAGTCGGCTGCCTTTGACTTTGAAATGTTGGCGGCTCAAATGAAATGACTTCATTGTTGTAACTGAAGGAAGTGGATCAGTGTTCAGTCACATGCTGCGTCTGCGCCACTGCAGGCGGCAGTTTGGATCTGCAGGTCCGTCACTTCACAGCTGCTTTTGCAGACCCTCTGAGCTTCAGCTGCAGACCGTCTGAGCTTCAGCTGCAGACCGTCTGAGCTTCAGCTGCAGACCCTCTGAGCTTCAGCTGCAGAGCTGCAGCAGACACTTTGCTGGTGAGACTTTCACAGACCTCTGTGACTCTCACTGGGATTTGATGCTGTTAAATCATCTCACAGTGAAAACCTGAAATATGTTGCGTGTGCGTGACGAGTCTGACTCATTTTTCCACTCAGACATCCCAAAGCCTGACTGTAAACCAGCAGCTGGTTCTTCTTATTTCTGCATCCCTTCCTACCTGTTTCCTGCCTTTCCCTCCTTCACTTTAGTGTCTGATTTCTGAGGCACTGCCTCTTGGCTGGCTGCTGTTTCCGGCTCAGATGGATACGGGGGGGGGGTCTGCAGATTCTGGTGTAGGTGAGGACGTGTAACAGCCAAAGTTTGTTAGGCAGGCTTAAAGGTTTTTCTCAAAGTGCTGTGATGGTAAGAGGCTAATGACGTCTCCTCAGACTGAGTGTCACAGACACGGTGAGAGCGTCAGTGCCTGCAGAGGCAGCCGGCCGGGGGTGAGAGCCCCCCGTCTCCTTATGGCGGGGGGCTCTCAGCCACAGTTAGTGAGAGTCAGGAGCTCACCAGCTGTGAGGATCAATAATGTGGAGGCAGCTTTCCAGCTTTCTCCTGATGAGGCAGATTAAAGCATCATAAAATCACCTCCACCGGCACTCAGACCAGAAATAATAATAATAATTTATTATTACAGCGTAATGAATTCAAACAGGACCCCGCCCTGCCGCTCAGGCTGCTGTGAGGCCGTCAGGTAACATGAAGGTTCAGTGCTTTTGTGCGTACAGGCTGCAGCCGGGCCGTGGCCCTGCAGGCAGCCAGGCAGCTGCTCCTAACCACAGGCTGCTCCAGAGACACAAAGCTTTTTAATCAGCTGCTCTAATTCTGTGATGTGTGCAGGACTGGGCCAAACCACACCAGAAATGTCACCTCCCTGTTTTCCATAAATATTCCCCTCGAGTTTTACAGCTGCTCACGTTTATCGCTGAAACTGGTTCCTGAAGCCTCGCTACGCTTCTTCTATCTGAGTGTGTTTGTAGGCCACAGCCAGCCTGCTGTGTGTGAGGCTGCAGGCTGAATGTGCTCACTGTCTGTGTGTGTGTGGTTGGAGGGGGGAGGAGGCCGCTGTATTTTCCAGAAACTCTGGACTGGATGAATGTCTGTCTTTGCGCGCTGCGGCCGACACTCGCAGGAGGCTCTGATTAACTAAGGCGGCTGTTGAGTGCGTAACCGTGGCGCTCTCTGCTGTTGTGGATGCCACTCTCCACCGCACGCACATGCTCAGCACACATGCTGGTCGGTGCGGTGTGAAGCTGAAGGACTGATTCTGCATCATCCACACCCACCTGCGGCTCGGCCGGGGGGAGCGGCCAGAGTTCACCGTGTTTATGAGGCTCTTCAGACGATGAGACGTGATTTAAGGGAGCTTCTTCTCTGCTGCTCCGTGGATCCGTGCTGACCTTCTGTGGGAGGAAAGCAGGGTTTCACCCTTGAATGGGTTTCTGTTAGCTGTCCTTCCTCAGACCTCCCTCTCTCAGCCCCTCCTCTCCTGGAGGGACACTGAGATGTTCCCAAGCCGACCAAGAGACATCATCTCTCGAGCGTGTCCCGATCTCCTCCAGGTTGGTATGTTTATGTCTTAAACACCTTACGCAGGAGCGTCCTGGTCAGATGCCACTCCTTTTGGTCAGTCAGGAGGAGTTCTACTCCGAGCTCCTCCTGACTGACGGAGCCCCTCACCCTGTCTCCACAGGAGAGCCCAGAAAGCCTTCAGAGGGCTCATTCCTGCTACTTCAGCTTTATCAGCTCCATCTTCACCACAGCAGACCACTACTCCCCCCAAACTTGTGAACCAGAGCCTGAGATACTTGAGCTCCTTCGCTCGAGGCAGCACCTCCTCCAACCGAGAGCCACGGCCTCACACCTGATGGTGCTGATTCTCATCCCAACCCTAACACCGGTGTGAGGTGGAGGTTATGGGACCAGGACCACATTTTGAAAGCACAACACTTGGAAACAGATGTGAAAACAGTTGTGAAAGTAAAGAATCGGTGCAGCCCGTTCAGTCGATTACAGGAGTTCATCTGTACAATAACTCATTAAAATTGATGGGCCAGTTTATTTTTGTTAAATTAATGAACCACCACAAAGCTGCTGCTTTCATCTCCAGATTAGCTGTGACTGGTGTAGCTTTAAGGAGCATTTCTGCTGCGGTGATGTTTGTGTGCTCACACAGAAACAGAGCCAGGGATTCATGTCAGTGAGAACCCCTAACCCCTAACTTTAACCTTAAACAGGTAGGTCAGACTGCAGGCTCCTCCTCTCTGCTGCCACTTTGCTCTAGGAGCAGCGTTTCATGCCTTTGTGGAGACAAATGGTGGCAAGTTTGTTCAAGGCAGCATGCACATCGGTCTATATTTGACATGTGTCTAGCAGTCACCTCACAGGGGTCAAAGGTCATCATGTCTTCATGGAGCAGCTGCAGCAGCACCTGAAGCACCTGCAACACCTGAATCAGGCCGATTTCCATCCTCAGAGCTGCTGAAGCCCTCGGTCAGGGCATGGTGTCGTGGTCTGAACCTCAGGGCAGCAGGAAAGGTTGTGAGTCTCCTGTGAGTCTGACTTTATTGTCTCTGTGTTTCTGCTGCAGGGTGTTCGTTGTGTGGACGTCGCCGTACGTTCGTGTGTGAGGACACGATGTCCTCCCCTCGCTGCTTCCTGCTGGCTCTGCTGGTTCTGCTGGTTCACTTCTCTCTGGCTCAGTCCCGACCGGCCACAGAGGACACAGACACAGGTGAGAAGCTTCAGGGAGGTCTGAGTGTGGACCGCATGGTTAGAACCGGCTGAGGGACACACTCAAAGACCTTTTTTTAGACACTTCCTGCAGTTTAAACTGTGATTCCTTCCATCAAACTCTAATTAAAGCTGTTTGTGATCTGATTCATGGTCATAATCAATGAGCTGAAACTGGCTTCAAATCTACATTAGTTCTGTGTAAGAGACTGAAACAGTGGAGCTGAATCCAGGATCCGAGCGCCTGCCCGCTGAGCCGGACCTGCTGCCACTGCAGGAGATTCCTGCATGAAGCACTTACAGAGGCTTTCACACATGTAGCAGCGCAGGTTTATTCGTTGTTTCAGCCCACTGCTTCTTTTTCACCAACAGTTTACTTTTTCTGACTACACACCCATCCAGCTGTGATTGTAATTACTGCTCCAAACACAGTGTGGATGCACAAAGATTTCCTCTTTGCCTGAATATCAAAGCATTTCTTTGAGCTAAAGTTGATCCAAACTACAGTTCATGTTGGGGTTAGGCGCCTCTCTGTTTCTGGTGTTTTATGCACCATTGTTTTATGTACTATTTCATGAAACGATACTGAAACCATTTGCAGGGCATCGTCGGTGTGGCGCACCAGCAGCCGATGACTGAAATAGTTAAATATGAAGGTTACAAACAGACTCAGTTATCGTGTTAACAGGGAAATCTGACACACAGTAACTGCAGTCTGTGGTCGGAGCGCTGAAGCTCGGGCGGTGATAAAGTCGGTTCCCGGCAGCGCCCGCCTCGTTTTAACTGCTGCGGCTCGTGTTTGGGCCTCTTTTGTTTCTTTCATGTCTGATCTCATCTGTGGTCGTTGTGTTTCTGTCTCCAGATTATATAAAAGCTCATAAAAGTTTCCTGTGAGAGAATTTCTGTAACAGGAAAGTGACTTCTCAGGGTCTGCCTGTTTTTGGCTCCGAGCATCTGAAACAGTTTAAAGGGATTTTTTTTTTTTTTTTTTTTTGGTGGTGTGAGCGCTCAGCGTGCTGCTGATGGGCTGCAGAGCTGTGTGTGCCTGCGTGTGTGTGTGTGTGTGTGTGTGTGTGTGTGTGTGTGTGTGTGTGTGTTGCTTCTGATTATTCAGCTCTGCCTCCATGAGCAGGTCTCGTCTCCCTCTGAGCCTCGTGGCTGAGCATCCTGATCCCGGCCCCGTCTGGTTCTAAGCTGATGTGTTTTCCGGTAGCTGCACATTTCCCAGAGGATTTTACAGACTCCCTCCTTCATGTGTCTCACAGGGCTGGCTCTCCTTCTTTTCACCAGGGCCTCTGAGACCCTCTGACTGTTGGTCAGATAAAAATTACTCTTATTTTTATTCCTGGACTCTCCTGGAGCAGCTGTGCATGAGTCCCACTTTATAATAATCCTTCTTTATGTGATGCTGAGCCTCAGTGCAGCCCTCTGCCTGAAACAGCCTGCTTCAGGTGGTTCTTCTTCTAGACCTTCACACCTCCACAGGGTCACCTGTGTGCAGTCAGTCTCGTAGATTGGCGGCTTTTTCTGGTCGGAGCTTTTCCAGAACATCCATAAAAGGGCCACATGTTACCCTAACCCGGCCTCTGGGTGGGTCCAGGGTCCAGTGACAGTTATACATTGAGTCATACACACTCATCTGTACAGTCTCACCACCCCTGCTGCTGAGTCTGTTCCTGTTAAGCTGTATTTGAGGAGGACGGTCAGCACCAGCAGACGGTCTGCCGGGGCTGCTCCTTAATGCAAAGTAATGAAATGATCACGGTAATAAATTTGCAGTTGGCCAAACAGCCTTTGATCTTCTTCTTGATCTTGAAGTGAATCCTCTCTGCATCGTGTTTTCTGGCAGTAACTGCAGGCACACTCAGTCCTCGGTGTTTGGCTTGTTTAACTAATGACAACCCCCACCCCCACCCCCCCGGATGACTCCAGGGCTGGAGGGCTGTGTGTGTGTTTGCCTGCTGTTAATGATCCGAGGCAGGTCAGGAGGAGGTCTCTGAAGTTTGGGGAGTGATGGCGCTGTGGCGACAGCCCCTGTCTGCTGAGGAGGAGCACTTAAAGCCTCTTTTCACTGAGGTCAGAGGTTAATCTGTGCGTTAGAAGGGACTCACTGCACATTTCTAAACATGCCTTCTTTCTGAAGCAGATGCAGTCAAATCCTCTGAAGATGAAGAAGATGATGAGTCATCGTCAGAGGAAAATAAACTGTCCAATGAGCTGTCAACAAGCAACGAGAAGCTGCAGCAGCGTAAGCCTCACACCCTCCTCTCTCAGCTGCTGTGTCAGTGAGTGCAGACACAGATGATTGTAATCAGGATGTTTACCTCTCGTTAGCGCTGGCGCCGCAGTGGGTGATGCCAGAGAAGATGGAGAAGCTGCTCCATGCCGTTCCTGCCAGCAAGACGGTGAAGTTTCGATGCCAAGCGGGGGGAAACCCGGTTCCCTCCCTGCGCTGGTACAAGAATGGGAAAGAGCTGAGGAAGGACCAAAGAATTGGAGGCTACAAGGTGAGTTTCAGAGGAAACCTCAGAGCTCCAAGCAGCAGTTTCAGAGGAAGTCACTGAGTGAATCCAGCCATCATCCTCTGCAGTCTGTCCTGTAGTGTAACAGTCTTTGGTAGAAGGTGTATTTATCCTTTACCTGTGCTCTCTTTCAGATCAGAGACCACATGTGGACTCTAATAATGGAGTCAGTGGTTCCCTCTGATAAAGGGAACTACACCTGTGTGGTGGAGAATGAATACGGGAGCCTCCGACACACCTACCAGCTGGATGTAGTGGGTAAGAGTGATGATCTCTGAGATCATTTCCTCCAAACTGAACAGGAAACATCATCGTCTTCCCCGTTTTATGTCTCTCTCCATTTCTGACCCATCTGCTGCAGAGCGTTCTCCTCACAGGCCCATCCTGCAGGCCGGGCTGCCGGCCAACCAGACGGCGGTCGTTGGCAGCGATGTGGAGTTCGTGTGCCGCGTCTTCAGCGACCCGCAGCCTCACATCCGGTGGATCAAACACATGACTGTCAACGGCAGCAGAGTGGGACCGGACGGAGCGCCCTACGCTCGTATTCTTAAAGTACGCAAGTTCTAGACAAACTAGAATCCTGGATTTTCATTAGAGGCTGCAGACGATTGGCAGTAGATGCAGCCCGGAGCCTACCTGAGCCTACCTGAGCCTACCTGAGCCTGGTAGTTCTTAGATGATCACAGCTTTCCAAAATAAACGCTTCTCAAACTGTTCCCAACCTGCTGCAGGCTTCAGTCTGTATGAACTGATATGTGAGTGTCAGATATTTAGCACTTAGCTTAGTTACACATGGAAGTGCTCGTATGAATGGGTGAATACAGGTGCTGGTCATAAAATTAGAATATGATGAAGTTGATTTATTTCAGTAATTCCATTCAAAAAGTCAAACTTGTATATTATAGTCATTCATTACACACAGTCTGATATATTTCAAATGTTTGTTTCTTTTAATTTTGATGATTATAACTGACAACTAATGAAAACTCCAAATTCAGTATCTCAGAAAATTAGAATATTAATTAAGACCAATACAAAAAAAGGATTTTTAGAAATGTTGGCCAACTGAAAAGTATGAACATGAAAAGTATGAGCATGTACTGCACTCAGTACTTAGTTGGGGCTCCTTTTGCCTGGATTACTGCAGTAACGCAGCGTGGCATGGAGTCCATCAGTCTGTGGCACTGCTCAGGTGTTATGAGAGCCCAGGTTGCTCTGATAGTGGCCTTCAGCTCTTCTGAATTGTTGGGTCTGGTGTATCACATCTTCCTCTTCACAATAGCCCATAGATTTTCTATGGGGTTAAAGGTCAGGTGAGTTTGCTGGCCAATCAAGAACAGGGATACCATGGTCCTTAAAGCAGGTACTGGTAGCTTTGGCACTGTGTGCAGGAGCCAATTCCTGTTGGAAAATGAAATCTGCATCTCCATAAAGTTGGTCAGCAGCAGGAAGCATGAAGTGCTCTAAAACTTCCTGGTAGACGGCCGCGTTGACCTTTGACCTCAGAAAACACAGTGGACCAACAGCAGCAGATGACACGGCACCCCAAACCATCACTGACTGTGGAACCTTTACACTGGACCGCAGCCAGCGTGGACTCTGTGCCTCTCCTCTCTTCCTCCAGACTCTGGGACCTTGATTTCCAAAGGAAATGCAACATTGACTTTGATCAGAGAACATAAGTGTGGAGCACTCAGCAGCAGTCCAGTCCTTTTTGTCTTTAGTCCAGGCGAGACGCTTCTGACGCCGTCTCTGTTCAAGAGTGGCTCGACACGAGGACTGAGACAGCTGAAACCATGTCTGCATACGTCTGTGCTGGTGGTTCTTGAAGCTCTGACTCCAGCTGCAGTCCACTCTTTGTGAATCTCCCCCACATTTTTGAGTGGCTTTTGTTCCACAGTCCTCTCCAGGGTGCAGTTATCCCTGTTGTTGGACACTTTTTTCTACCACATCTTTTCCTTCCCTTCACCTCTCTATTAATGTGCTTGGACACAGAGCTCTGTGAATAGCAGCCTCTTTAGCAATGACCTTTGTGTCTCGCCCTCCTTGTGCGAGGTGTCAAAGGTCATCTTTAGGACAACTGTCACTCAGCAGTCTTCTCCATGATTGTGTAGCCTACAGAACTAGACTGAGAGACCATTTAAAGGCCTTTGCAGGTGTTTGGAGTTAATTAGCTGATTAGAGTGTGACACCAGGTGTCTTCAATATTGAACCTTTTCACAATATTTTCTGAGATACTGAATTTGGGGTTTTCATTAGTTGTCAGTTATAATCATCAAAATTAAAAGAAACATTTGAAATATATCAGTCTGTGTGTAAGGAATGAATATAATATACAAGTTTGACTTCTTGAATGGAATTACTGAAATAAATCAACTTTTTCCTGATATTCAGACTTTATGACCTGCACCTGTATAAACCTGTTGTATAAGTGCTTTGAGTGCTCAGCGGGTCAGCGCTCTGTGGGGATTTATCACGGTCTGCGGCGCTGACTCTGACAGGTTACAGGAAAGGCTGAATGTGCTGAATTTCAGGCGATACCTGTTTGGTGCTGAGTAGCAGCAGTTTAGCTCCGGGTTAAAGAACAGCTCCAAATGAATCCAGGTTCCCATGAACTGACTCCACAGATCTCAGACTGCTGAAGGACTTAAACAGATGTTTGTGTCTCTCTCAGACTGCCGGCGTGAACACCACAGACAGAGAGATGGAGGTGTTGAGTCTGAGGAACGTGACTCTGGACGATGCCGGAGAGTACACCTGCCTGGCCGAGAACTCCATCGGGATGTCCCACCACTCTGCGTGGCTCACTGTGCTCAACGGTATGTGAAGGCTGGCAGAGTTGACATGGACGGAGCCGAGCTCAGATCTCTGTTAATGTTCCTGCTGTGATCTCTGCTCAGACCCGCCCCCCTCCCCGCTGCCCTCTCAGACCTACCTGGAGATCTTCATCTACTGCCTCGGGTTTTTCATCGTCGTCATCCTCACGGCTGCAGCTGTCATCTGCAGGCTCTGCTGCGCCCCAAAGAAGAGTGACTTCAACAACCAGCTGGCCGTGCAGAAGTTAGCCAAGAGCATGCCTCTGAGGAGACAGGTGAGGAGATGGGTGAGCAGACAGGTGAGGCAGCCAGTCACGCCCAGTATGACATATCCTCTGTCCGCAGGTGTCGATCGAGTCGTCGTCCTCGCTGCAGTCAGGGATGTGTTTGATGCGTCAGTCACGTCTCTCCAGCGCAGCCACCACCATCCTGGCGGGAGTGTCTGAGTACGAACTTCCCTACGATCCTGCGTGGGAGCTGCCTCGTGACAGGTAACCACGCCTTCGCTGTCCCTCCCCCTGCATCAGTCTGCACCACACCTGAAAACAGTGCAGCAGGTCGTATCAGGGCAAAGACCACAATTACAGTTCTGACAGTAAATTTAACGTCAGTTATTTAAAATGAGTTGTTAACTTGAACACGAGGTTTTTTCCAAGTGTTAAACTCGTTTTATCACAGCACCTTGTAATCTGACTCTGTCTGTGACTAATCACTGACATCACCAACTGAGCCAGCGAGCTGGGCCTGAGCTGCACAGCATGTATCCCACACTTTATCTCGTCAGCTTCGTTCTGGGCCTTTCCTTAATTCTTAAATATAAAGAAAGTAAAGCCCAGTCTGCTCACTGTGTGCTTGTTGTCTCCAGGCTGAGTCTGGGGAAGCCTCTGGGCGAAGGCTGCTTCGGTCAGGTGGTCCTGGCTGAGGCCGTCGGGATTGACACAAACAAACCGACACGCGTCACAAAGGTGGCCGTGAAGATGCTGAAAGGTGAGCCCATCTTTAAACCGATACCAGAACTATGCAGAGAGCTTCGTGTTTCCAACGCCCCCTTCAGGCGCAGGAACACTGAGACAAAGTTGGTGCTGCTGCATCTGTAAGCCTCTTTCTTTGCAACCCACCTCCACCCCAGCTTCTCCTTCTCACCCTACCTCCATCTTTTAACGCATGCGTGCAAATAATAAAACCCTGCTAAATATAAATGACTGCAGAAAGAAATGCCAACCTTCTTTTGACTACTGTGGTGCTCCGTGAAGTCCCAGTGGAGCTCCACATACAGATGTGGGTGTGGAGCAGTGTATGGGCACCTTAGAACATGTGGATTTGTGCAGAAGCAGCTGCAGACAGTCTGACCTGTAAGGTGTTGTTGCTGTGTGCAGCCGATGCCACGGAGAAGGATCTGTCTGACCTGATCTCTGAGATGGAAATGATGAAGATGATCGGGAAGCACAAGAACATCATCAACCTGCTGGGTGCCTGCACTCAGGACGGTGAGCAGTCGGAGGCTTTTAAATTCCTGCCGTGGGAACGTTTGATGCTGACGGCTTTGTTTTGCTCTTCTCGGGTCACGGTGACCCGGAGCAGGCCCTCTGTACGTGGTGGTGGAGTACGCCTCGCAGGGGAATCTGAGGGAGTATCTGCGAGCTCGCCGGCCGCTCGGGTTGGAGTACTGGAGCGGCTCAAGGCAGGCGTCGCTGGGCAGCGTGGAGGTCGGGGAGCTGGTGTCTGCAGCGTACCAGGTGGCCCGAGGGATGGCGTACCTGGCATCAAAGAAGGTCGGGGGGTGCTCTTCATACCTCTACATTAATGATGTCATGAATTCTGTGATTCTGCCTTTAGTGTGATTTTCTAACGTCTGCATCACTTGGCTGAAATACACCCAGCAGCCACTTCATTAGGTATACCCAGCTCCATATTTCTCTCTCTCCGCAGTTCAGTATAAGCCTTTTGTTGTCTTATCCTTGCTGCAGGACTGCATCCCTCCCTGTAAGCTAAAATATGGAGCTAGAAATGAGCAGAAGTGTCCGTTATCTTTTAAGACTTATGCATGCATGCACAGTTTAACAGAGATGGCTGCTGGATGACGTGAATGATGTAAAAAGGGGCTGATGAGCCGTGCTGAGTGTGTTTGGGAGTCAGGGTGGAAACGCTGACCCCTCCTCTCTGCTTCAGTGCATTCACAGAGACCTGGCAGCCCGCAACGTGCTGGTCACTGAGGACAGCGTGATGAAGATCGCCGACTTCGGCCTGGCTCGAGACATTCACCACATCGACTACTACAAGAAGACCACCAACGTAAGCCCAACAGACTTTTTTTTTGGCGAGGTGAGATCCCGGGGGGGGTGCTGACGTGGATCTGAACTGTCCGCAGGGTCGGTTACCGGTGAAGTGGATGGCGCCTGAAGCTTTGTTTGACCGGATCTACACACACCAGAGCGACGTGTGAGTCCTTAAACCTTCCTCCTCCTGCGATGTCAGTGAGTCCTTCCTGTTCCTGTTTTCAGCGCACAGCGAGTGAAGCTCACGTGTGTTCAAGGTGTGTGGGCTTTTAAAGTCCTCACTGATAGGGATGGTCCTGTTTCTGTGAGCGCGGGTCGAGGGGGCAGCAGTCTGAGTGCAGGGGCCCAGACCTCCCTCTCTCTTCCAGCTCCTCCAGCCTAGTGAGGTGTTTCCAAACCAGCATGTCCGGGGTCTGCCCCAGGGTCTCCTTCTCGCCGTGGAGGGTCCAGGAAGCATCCTAGACAGATGCTTCCTGGCTCCTTTGGATGTGGAGGAGCAGCCCCAGCTGCCCTGTCTCTGAGGCTGAGCCTTCATAGGAAGCTCCTTTCCGCTGCTCGTATCGTGGTCACAGGTGAGGGCAGGGAAGCAGGTCGAGCTCTACATCTGCAGCTTCACCTCGAAGCTCAAACTCTGTTTACCACCAGCATCTGTCAGGCACGGGTTCCTGAGGTACCGAGCACCTTCCCAAACTGGAGTGGACGTCTCCACCCTTTTCTTGGCTCAGACCTGCTGATGCTAATTGTCTTCAAGGAAAGAAAAGCTAATTTCCTAATAAATGGATGTCTGGTGGGAATTTCTTCTTCTGACTGAATAGAAGATTTCCCTCGTTTGCACCGACAGCTGGTAGAACTGCTCTGCTACCAGCAGACGGTGATGCTAAATCACCAACGAGAGAAGGAGCGCTGCGATCTGCAGCTGTGGGATTAGCTGCTGGCGCTAAATGATCAGAGAAGACGACTGCGGCCGAGAAACAAACATGCTTCTTCACCAGCACGGACCTGCTTCCTCTGCAGTCGGCTCTGTCAATATTGAAGAGTGGTTCCACCTGAGGTGACCGCACCTGTCTGAGATTTCACTTACTGTTTGAGTTTATCCGTTTGATGGCCCGGCCGTCCCCTTCAGCTGAAAAAAAAAATAAATAAATCGGTCATCGCAGTAAGTGGTGGGATCGCAGAGCTCTTAATGTTTCCGGTGTGTTCACAGGTGGTCGTTCGGGGTCTTGCTGTGGGAGATCTTCACCCTTGGGGGGTCTCCGTACCCTGGCGTCCCCGTCGAGGAGCTCTTCAAACTGCTGAAGGAGGGACACCGTATGGAGAAGCCCTCGGCGTGCACTCAGGAGCTGTGAGTACATCTGAGCCTGTCGCGTCACAGTTTCATCAAACCACCCTTTCCTCTCAGTATGTGAAAAAATGAGACGTGACATTATTCTGTAAATGAATGTGAAACTGGCTGGCCTCCGCATATCTCCAGCTCACACGCCTTCAGCTGGGAATGGTTTGGTGGTGCCTGTGCAGGCGGGTGCTGGAGGTGGAGACTGAGCACCACACAGGAACTCACAGATGCTGTGGAAACGTGTTGATACATGATTTGAGATGCAGCTGTAACAACTCCTCCCCTGGGCTGGCAGGGGAGGAGTTTATGTAGTGGAGGTGATGTGAGGGCCGGGCTCCACTTTGTGCTGCTGTCCAGCTTTGTGTCATGTGTCTGGGTTGTGATGCAGTTGTGTTGTTTTGGTGTTCTGATTCACTGAGCTGTGCAGTAAGCTGTGCTGTGCGTCCTCGCAGGTATCTGATGATGCGAGACTGCTGGCACGCCGTCCCGTCCCGCAGGCCCACTTTCCAGCAGCTGGTCGAAGATTTAGATCGAAGTCTCTCTCTCACGGCCAACCAGGTAACACGGTTCTTACAACCAGCAGCTGGCACTCCTCCGCCCTCTGCTGCCACTTCTGAGGAAACTTTCTCTCATTTTTTCTCTTAATTGCAGTCAATAAGTTAGAGCGGTGGTTCCCAAGGTGGGGGCTGCGGCCCCCTTCTGGGCCACAAAGGTACTGAAGTGGGGGTCGGAGTAATAACAGATAACCAGTTTGAAATTACTCACAAGTACGTGTAGTTATATATTTATAATAAGGTGTTTATTTATGTAAAGAGTGAATTAAAACAGGTGGTTAGTTTGTGACTCATTACTCTGACCTGTTTGTGTCCCAGTGGCTCACATGCTGGATCAGCACTTTACTGTTTTAGCCATTCTGTGTTGTTTGTGTTTTTTGATATCCTTCATTTTCTCGGGTATTTTGATGAGAGGCTTCAAGCCAGGAAAATTTCACAAGCCGGTGCTATCAGACAACCAGTAAAGAAAAGTTTGAAGTGAGAGTTTCTGAAATCAGTTCGTTAGCTCGCATCTGCTTTTACTTCCGGTGTGATTCTGTGTGTTCAGGAGTACCTGGACCTGGCCGCCCCTCTGGTCCAGTACACTCCGGTCCAGTACTCCCCGGTCAGCACCTCTTCCTCAGCTCATTCCTCTGTCTCCACATAATCCTCGTGGGGCCCTTTCTCCTTCCTGAATCACCTTCCTCCTGTTTCCTGTGGAGCGGCGGCGGCCCTGGAGGAGAGCGGGCGGTGGAACGAGCTGCTTCGCCGCAGCCTGATGTAAAGAACAGCTGGACTGAGCCGGCCTCAGGAAACGCAGCATCTGATCTGTAAGCGGTGCATAGACTGATGGGAGACTTCCAGCCTTAACGATGTCGTCAGTGTGAATATTGTAAATAATAATTCGAGTTCCAGGAAGAGCATTTATCAGAGAAACGTGACATGAAAGGGAAACAGCAGAGAATTTAAAGTGCAACAAAATGCAGGAATAATTGTGTAAGTTTAATATTTCCCTGATGCTCCTGATTGCCTCGTTTATTTGCCTTTGTGTTTAATTTAATTCTCTGTTTATTTTTCAGTGTTTTGTGTGTCGGGTTTGATGTTGCATCAGTGTTACTGCCCATTTATGATAATGCACTTATTCTCCATCATTACTTCATACGCTGAATGTGTCAAATAACTGATTAACAGTATTAAAATATCTTTGAATTTCTGTGGCGTGATTTCATGTTTCAAACATGAGTTATTGATGAGGATGTCTGAGTCATCGGGAACCATCGAGGCCGATGATGTTTATTTTATTCTACTTTCTATTTCACATTTCATTTGTAGTTTGGTTTCACTTTGATCTCATCCTTCCTGGTGGGGACACATGGCTGCAGGAAGTGCCAGACATGACCATATTTGGGCGAGAGGGTACCGTGTCATCGGCTGCTTTGTTGGATCCATAACAGTTAACATCAATTTTTCCTATAAATCTGCTCAAGAAAGGAACCTTTTAATCAGAGTTCAGCGTCAGTGAATCAGGTAGGCAGCCGAGGTTAATCAGGCTCAGCTGCTGGTGTTCAGTAGATGAGACTTGGTGCCAGACTTGGACCCACTGACAGACCCCACGCTGCTGCAGGGGGTCCTGGGTTCCTCCTGGTGCCTCACGTGGTGAGAGTCTGCAGGCAGTGGTGGATCCCTCTGACTGACTCCCAACGCCCCCCTCACCTAAATCCTCTGGACATCATGTTTCAGTCCATCTGACAGGTTGCACCTCTGACTGTCCAGAAGGAGCTCAGTGATGCAGAATCAGATCCTCCAGGACACCATCCATCGTCTCATCAGGAGCCCCGACGCTGTCAAGCTGCATACTAACGACTAGCTGCTGCATCATCATCATCATCATCACTTTGATTTTCAGGGTGTTTGAGTTCAGTCTCTGTAGGCTGATCATTTCACACATTACCCAGTATCAGTGTTGATAGCTGCCAGCTTTTTCCCACTGAGATCTGATGAGTTTTTCAAGGGTTGATTGTTTTGAGCAGTATGCATTTTAATATTGACCCTGAGATGGTGTCACACTGACGGAAGACCTTGGATATGCAGATCCCCTTGTCCCCTGACAGGAAACATCCACTGGTTACGTGTGTGTGTTGGACAGGAAGAGTGTCTTCATCTGTGAGTCTTCATCATCACTCACACAAACACTGTCCTGTGGGCGGCTTCCTGAAGCAGCGTTTCTCTCCCTCAGAGAGGAAACGTGCTGTCTCAGGTGGTCGTCTGCAGCTTCCAGACACAAAGCTGCTGCTTGGGCGGCTCGCTCAGCCTCTCCTTCCTGGTTTCCTCTCCAGCGCCATCAATGTTCCCTCAGGCTGCCATGAAAGTCTCCAGACTTGAAACAGCTAGAATCTCCAGACAAAGTGCTCCAGCAGATCCTGTGGGAAATAATTATGCAATAAAATCAGGTAAGATTATAAACAGCCTAAACAAAAAACCAGGACATGCAAAACTGACTCAGTGCAAAAAAGGAAGTGATTCATCCTTGTGTAGAAGAAATCCTTCAGTGTTTGCTGTGAGCATCTCATCTGTGCAGCCACTCAGTGGAAACAAGGTGGAGGTAAACATAAAGTTGCTACAGACAGAAAAAATTAATCTAATTTGAACACATTTGTTTTGGAAAGATTAAATTTGTCTGGAATTAAAAAGCCGTTATTGCAGTCTTCTTCTGCTACCTTTAGGGGGCGCCACAACACATCACCTGCCTCCATCTCAGCCTCCCAGCATCCTCCTCTGTCACACCAACCCTCTGCAATATTCCCATCGAACCCCCTTCAGTTAAATCGGCAGTTCCTCTGGTGTCCAGCAGAGGCAGCAGTGAGTCAGTCTCCATAGACTCCCATGTTAAATAAACATGTCTACAGCCTGATTCAGAAACTGCTTTGGGCTCTGTGGATAATTTCGTCCTTCACAATAGCTTGTATGGGGGAGGATGTTTATATAACTCACCTGTTTAAATAAAGTTTGCATTATTAGGGGCGTGGCCTCTCTGACTGACAGGTGGCTGGTGACAAAGGTGGTTGTAGCTGTCTGCTATGCTTCACCTCAGCTAACTGGAGTCCCTGAACTGGACCTCTGGACCGTGTTTGTGCTGTTGGAGTCTTTTGGAGCATTTTTAATGCAATGATCTGACCAATAATATGACTGCTGTGTCTTCACTGTCCAAGAAGGCGGGGCTCCAGTTTGCTGAGTGAGATTTTATTGGATGTTCAGCAGCAGGCATCTGTGTGAGACTGGTGTTCCTGCAGTCTGTACAGGAAGCAGAAAGTAGGAACGTGATGATTTTCTTTGATCAGATGATGTTCCTGCAGTTGTCATTATGAGTCTGTCAGACACACCTGTCCACTCTGAAGAGCTTCATCTCAGGTGTGTGAATGCTTCAGTGGTGGTGAAGTTACAAATACTGGGATAAAATGAAGGTTGGTGTGGTGGTGTAGAGGTTTGCTTTAGTAAAGGTAACATTACATCGTATAATCATAAAGTTATTAATCTGATATCAAACTAAAACATGACGAGTAAAACTACGATCTGTCAAATTCCTTCAAACTACATCAGCTGTCTGTAACCCTCCGCCTCATTTGAACGGTGCAGGAGAAGAAACACTCAAAGCCTCCTGCTTTCTGATTCCAGGAAACGCTGAACCCTGCTGAGCCACAGGGTGGAAAGAAGCCTGCAGCCCGATGGAGATTAATGGGCCATAACAGCGAGGAGAGGAGCCATTACTGTGTGTGTGTGTGGGTGTGTGTGTGTGTGTGTGAGTGGGGGGGGGGGGGGGGGGGGGGGGGGGTCACCTAACACCTGGAGGAGGTAAACCTGCAGGACACCTGCAGGTCAGGGTGGATGTGAATGTACATGCATTCATGTGCTGTCAGAAACAGCAGAATCAGAGGAACTGCTTTCCACTCAGAAATGAGCACCGGTGCTGCACACGAGCATAAATGATTTACAGTAAGGTGAATCTACCTGCATGCCTCTCTATGAAGTCCAGGCGATCAATCCGTGCTGCTTCAAATCAATGAAACATTTTCCTCCAATAATCAATAATATCTCTGATCAAAAGCTGATTGATCTGCTGTACTGCAGGGTTTGCTCTTCTTTACACACGGTCACTGATTCAGTACTATCTGCCCGTCCATACGAGGAGCTGCTGCAGGAACTGAGTCTGGATACTCTGAAGGTTTCTTCCTGATTAATGTTCAGATCTTTTTCTTCTGCCAGATCTTTGCTCAGATTTGACTTTGTCTCTGTTGCCTCCAATGTTGCTTCTAATGTTGCCTCCAATGTTGCCTCTAATGTTGCCTCCAATGTTGCCTCTAATGTTGCCTCTAATGTTGTCTCTAATGCTGCTTCTAATGTTGCCTCCAATGTTGCCTCTAATGTTGCCTCCAATGTTGCTTCTAATGCTGCCTCTAATGTTGTCTCTAATGCTGCTTCTAATGTTGCCTCCAATGTTGCCTCTAATGTTGCCTCTAATGTTGTCTCTAATGCTGCTTCTAATGCTGCCTCTAATGTTGTCTCTAATGCTGCTTCTAATGCTGCCTCTAATGTTGTCTCTAATGTTGCGCACAGTTCTTCAGTGCATCTTCAGCCTCAGCCTGCAGCTGGGGAGAGTGCCCACCCATTGGAAGACATCCTGCATCATTCCAGTCCTGAATCAGTGAATGAAGTCATTATGGATTACTAGCAAAACTGTCAATAAGGGTAAAATAGGGATCAATGAGAGGGTCAGTGTTTATGAATGTCTTTTATTAGGCTGATTATAAAAACAACGTGAATGAGAAAAACTACAGTATCCAGATCAGTGAAGCAGAAAGCTAACATCCAGGCATGTTTAACATGAATGTCCACTGCTGGAGCAGGAGATCCATGACAGGAAGCTTGTTAACAGAACTGAAACTATCAGAGGAAGTGCAGTGTGTAACTGTGTGCCATCAGCATACGCTGAGATACATCAGGTCAAGTGCTGACATGTGTAGGCTGAGGAGCAGTGGACTGGAGAACAACTCTTGAGAAGCTGGAGAGATGTTTCTGCAGAGCGAAGTGTGGAGAAAAGCAGTTAGGAACCAGATCTGCTCATTTCACTGAAACATAAATGAAACCATCATAGTTCATCCCTGAGCATGCCCTCCTCAGAGAGCCACGGGTCTCAGAACTGCTGCTCAAGAGCACTTTCAACAATTCCAACAAAGTCTGACTGCATCCAGGGGTGGATGCAAAAGAGCCCATTGGCTTTAAGAAGTAAAGCCATTTAAAAAGTGAAGGCAGTGGTGTTGTTACTTACACACAGCAATAAAGAATCATCAAATTAAAACTGTGATTAATATAATATATACCTGAATCAAAATGCTCACAGCACTCCAGCAGGTGACTCACAGGTGACGGTGGCAGAAATATTGGAACTGTGTTCAGTTTTAAGGCAATCAGGCTGCAGCCGACATGTTTGAAGGCCCCGGCTGTCATGCTCTCGGGCCGGGGGCCCAGTGTTTTGTGGAGTTCTGTTTTGTTGTAGATTTGTATTCTGTTTTTGGTTATGCTTATTATTTGGTGGTTATTCTGATTTCCCTGTGTTCTGGTCTTCCCGTGTCTTGACCCCTGTTTAGTTCCTTCTGTGTGGCAGTCCTCCATGGTGTTGCCCTTAGTTGTGTTTTAGTTCTGGCACCTGACCAGCCCAGTTATATGTATTCTTTGTCATTCATCTCAATAAATCACTCTTAAAGTTCAGTTTGCCTGTGAGTCCTGCATCTTGGGATCTGCCTTCGCTTCCCACACACCATAACATGACACCGGCTTTTACTTTGAAGGCAAACTGTCTTTGTTTCCTGTTTGAGCTGCACTGTTCAGGGTTCATTATAGAAGAAGACAGAGTATACACACATCATTCCATCAGCACAGGTACAATGATGAAAGACACAACTCCCCCAAACTGGCATTTATTATACAAAGACTGCAGATGGTGAACAGGGTAAAAGGGGATTTATGCCACTTTGCATGTCTCCAAAAATCAGACGTGTCTCCGCCGCTGTGTTTGGAGCTGCACTTCATGCTCAGAAACTGGACACACTGCGCAGGTCATGCAGCGTTTTCCCGACTTTGAAGCGCACAAATTCACATCACAGTTTTTACTTGAAAAATTCTCATTTTCCCTGATTTTTTTTTTTGGATGAAAAATATAATTTTTATATTTTATTTACTGTGTTGAGGAAAAAGTTGCTTTTTTCTGGCCAGTCAGATTCATAGTGCGGATTAAAAGGTTTTCAGTTGTAGATGTTCAATAAATTTTGGCCCATCCTGTGATTGAGGTTGACGCCCCTCTACTAGATGATCAGTCTCTGAACCCCCCCCCAGTCATAATCCTACCCAGTAGTAGGCCACCAACAGCCAGGTAGATGTGAACAGGTTAACAGAGAGGCAGAGAGCCGAGGTCATTTCTGTGTGGACTGACTTTAGGCGCTGCAGGTCACGTACCATCAATCACTATGAGCCACACAGTCTGCTGAGACACTCCCTCAGAGTTCCTTGCCAGGCAGGTGTACTCTCCAGCATCAGCCAGAGTTACGTTCCTCAGAGTTAGCAAGGACTCCACCTCATGATCTGCTGTGTTCAAATCTTCATCCTGCGAGAGACAAATAACACCTGAAACCAGTTTCAGTCAATAAGGCTACATTCACACTGCAGCCTGAAGTGACCCAAATCCAATTTTTTCAAATGCGACCTGTGTGTGTACGGCCAGGACGCATTTATCCGACCTGCACGTCATTGATACTCGACAAACGTCACTATTCTGGTCCCATTACGTGGACGTGGACATAGACATGTATACGTAGATGCCTCGTTGACTGGGTCGACCCACTGATGTGGTGTACCTGTGTGTCCGCGATAATGGAGGAGGCAAAGCTGCGCTGTGAACTAATACAAGTGAATGGACTGATCTTCATAAAGCACCTTTCTACCAATTTATTTAAGTTAATGTGGTTATTCACACTTTCAAATATACACTGGGAAACTGTTAGGTACAAAAAATAATTTTGTTTTCAAAATGTTAGAATGGCCAAATACGATCAAAAATAATTCGCCAGTCTTACCTGTGAAAGGTAATCCCATGTGATCCCGTTTTGACTGTAAAATGGTTCAACAACTCCACACAGCACCAGAGCGCAGCATCTCTCATGTTATGTTGGCCGCTTTTGCCACATCCGATATGGCGGCGATGTTGACGTACGAGTCAGCGCCCAATGCAGCGTCTAGGTCAGGGATCCTCACATCCAGGCCTCGAGGTCTGGTGTCCTGCAGCTTTTAGATGTGTCCCTGATCCAACACACCTGAGTCAAATATAGAAGTCATTAGCAGGACTCTGGAGAACCTGACTGCATACTGAGGAGGTAATTCAGCCATTTGAATCAGGTGTGTTGGATCAGGGACACATCTAAAACCTGCAGGACACCGGACCTCGAGGCCTGGATGTGAGGATTGCTGGTCTAGGTATATATATATATATGTCTATGGACGCGGGAAGGAAAACGTGTGTGACTTCCACAAACATTGAGCACGCTCACTGTATGTGACATTATCACGTCCTCTACTGTGCATGCAGGACACCTTCAGGTTCGTTTGCTGTTCAATGACAGATCACGTCCAAGTGGCATATATTTGGAAATGTGCACGACCGCGCAAAAAAAAAAAAAAAAAAAAAAAAAAAAAAAAAAAAAAAAAAAAAAAAAAAAATCGGTATTGGGTCACTTCAGGCTGCAGTGTAAACGTGGCCTAAGTTCCAATCACAAGTGATCAACACGGCTTCTAAAATCTGGGTCATCTGTCTGAGAGTATTTTAAGAGTGTGGCACTAACGGCAGGTTTGGTCCCACACGGTGACCGTTTTCTTTATTGAATTCTTCTTTTAATGCAGAACTAGGCTCAGCCCACGTGTGGGACAGTGAAAGTAATCCCATGGCTCACTGACACAGATAAAGGTGCCATAAGCAGTCACTAACACATTATTACTTAAAGGTACAGTCAGTCATTTTTTAGGTCATTTAATAGGAAAAAATGATGCTCTACTCATACATAGAATGGTGTGTAATTCCATCTTCCAACAATTTGACGCATTCTCATAAACTATGCACTTATAATCCATTAAAAATACATTGGAGCAGGCACCATGTTCCTACAGCATATTTGAATACAGTGGCTGGGAAGAACATCTCCCTTCTCAATGGCATTTACCTGTGTGGCTGGAGACTGAAGCACACCAAAGGTGGAGGAGAAAAGAAGTGTTGGCATTCATGTCCCGTGGAGGGGCATTTAAATTTTATGTCTGCGTCTTCAGACTAAAGATCTGAAGCACTAAACGAATGTTTTATTTATGCAGAGGCATTATGAACTTGAACTAGAAGGGTAAGAAACTATTGACCACAAAGCTGCAATCTACTGACAGCTAGCAGCAAAAATTTTACACACTGACTGTGGCCCATCCATCTCCTCCTCTGAGAGTGTGCTGGAAGATAAAGCAATCCTTCTGGTAAGGGCACATATTTCTATGTGATCCTGGAGGAGTCGGTCCACCTGTGCAGCCTCTGTTGGATTACATTCATGCACCAAAACTACTTAAGTTCAGGAAATGATCATGTTCAGTAGTGTTAAGTGAACTGAGAATTGTTCACCTGGTGTATCTCTTATCCCACCATAGACCAGAATAACATTTATGAGATGAATGCAGCCTCAAAGCACCCTGGAAATAGAAACTAGTACAAACACAAGCCTGTAACACTGCCTGATGGTGGTGTACATACTTTGAGAAGATGAACAAAGGGGAGTCCGTCTGGGCCTTCTTTGCTGTCATTGATCGTGATGTGTTTGAGCCACTGTATTTGAGGCTGTGGCTCACCAATCACTGTGCATGCAAACTCCACATCACTACCAACCACAGCAATCCGGTGAGCCTGTAGTCCAGCCTGCAGGATCGGCTTGTGAGGAGAACGCTCTGTAACAACGCAAGGTTTGGGGTTAATAAATGTTATAGACTAGTTCTTTTATAGTGTTTTTCTACTCCGGAGTGGCTGTAGCTCAGGAGGTACAGCAGGTCACCTATCAATCAGAAGGTTGGCGGTTTGATTCCTGGCTTCTTCTGGCCGTGTGCCAAAGTATCCTCGGGCAAGATACTGAACTCCAAGTTGCTCTCCAATGCAGGTTTTGGAATGTGGACTTTGGCATGCAGCCCGAAGCAGCCAGGAATCAAACCAACCTTCCGATTAGTACGTGATCTGCACTACCTGCGGAGCTACAGCCACCTCGCCTAGTATGAAGGTAGAGGGAGGCTGCAGCAAATCCTACAAACTCATCATGTGCACAGAGAGCAGGAGAGGACAAAAAGCTGTTCTGTTTGCCAGTAAAATCAGAATGTTCTGTCTGGATAGACTTCATGAAAATGACAGAAGTAGAGTGTTTATACATTTCACAATTTACTGACATGTTTGCCCACTTAGTGTTTAGAAAGACATGTGCCTTTGTGTATCAGTCCTGCAGACAATCACTCTTACCGACTACCTCCAGCTGGTAAGTATGTCGAAGGCTCCCATATTCATTCTGCACCACACAGGTGTAGTTCCCTTTATCAGAGGGCGCTACTGACTCCTTAATTAGAGTCCACTCATGGTCTCTGATCTGCAGATACAGAAAGAAGGTAAAGTAAAGCTTGATGTGACCTCTGAAGTTGTTTCTAGAAGCCTCCGACTCTTGGCCCACCCTGACCTCGTCTCCGTTCTTGTACCAGCGCAGAGAGGGAACCGGGTTTCCTGTCGCTTGGCAGTGAAACTTCACCAGCTTGCCATCAGGAACGGTGTAGAGCTGTCTTTCCATCTTCTCCGGCCTCACCCACTGCGGCACCAACACTACCAGGGAGACACCGCAAGCTAAAACTATAACAGTGTATGTACCTCGTCAACACAAAGGATGAAACAAAGAGCATCAGCGTGAGGTTTACCCAGCTTTCCATGGCCTGTTGAAAGTTCACGGGACAGTTTGCCTTTCTTTGAACATCCTCCAGAGGATTTCTCTGCAACAACAGAGCTTCAGTTTAAAAATGGTGATTTTGTGAATGCGCCCTGGGTGTCTTTGGTCAGAACGGGCCTCTGCAGATAAAAGCATGATTGCTTTTATTGTATGAGGACCAATGTGTCTGTTGACAAAAAAAATGTGCATTTTCCCATCATTTCAAACCATCTTGAGGACAAAGAAATCTATCATGCTTGATTAAATCACTTCCCAATGATATGTCATCTAATGCAAAGGTAGTACTGGAGCTTTGACCTCGCTCACTTCAAATACTTGACCCTGAGTATTTGACCCTGCTGTCATTAGAGACTTTTAATAAAGGTATTGCATGTGAACAAGTCAGTGAACAAGTCGGATGCTGGATGGTTCTGGGGCCCTGCTCTCAGCTCGTGTGGCCGGCCTCTGGCTCGGTTGGCTCCCCGTTGTCTCTGGTTCTTTGGGGCTTTTGCCCTTTGGCCATGGGAACTCTGACTGGGGCCTCCCTCCCCCTTCAGGGTTGGGCACAGTTATCATTGGGATGTGTGGTCTCGGGTCTTCAGTGTTCCTGGGGTTTCCTGAGTCTTTATCTGTCTCTGGGGGTCGTTGTTGTGGCTCCTCACCCTCATTATCAAGTATGCTTCATGACAAACACACACACACACACAACCAGCTACCAGTGTTCTCCTCTTTCAGGTGCTGTTTGTTTGCTGTTACAGATGCTGCAGTTGGTCACGATCCCTCTTCTTTCGGTTTTGTCTTTCACGGTGGCATGGTGGAGCAGTGGTTAGCACTGTAGCATCACGACAAGAAGGTCCTGGGTTTGAATCCGCATTGGCCGGGGTCTTTCTGTGTGGAGTTTGCATGTTCCCCCCATGTTTGCGTGGGCTCTCTCCAGGATCTCTGGTTTCCTCCCACCGTCCAAAGACATGTGGTTAGGTTAGCTGGTGATTTAAAATTGCCCATAGGTGTGAGTGGTTGTCTGTCTCACTGTTAGCCCTGTGACAGGCTGGTGACCTGTACAGGTGTACCCTGCCTCTCACTCTATTGGAGCTGGGATAGGCTGAAGTGCCTCTGCTACCTTCAATTTGATGGATGGATAGATAAAATGCTTTGATTGGCCAGCCAGGCCCACAAGCAGGAAGAAAAGTCATTGGCCAGGTGAGATAGGTAGATAAAGTCAGCCAATGGGACAGACCACAGCTTATTTATAGGTGCATCCTGAATTTCATGGCTACCTCAGCATAACAACTCTTGTTTAAGCAGTTAAAAATAGGAATCACCACAGAGGATAAAACATGGGCAAGCAATCGTAAGAAACTGATGAAGTAATGACAGACCGCTTAGCAATTTCTAAAACTTTTCTTTATCAGTAATGAGATTTGTAGAGACTCATTTTTAGCGTGCCTCAAAGAGATTTTAGCCAGTGCTAAAGAAAACATGTGCAATGAAATTTCCTGTTCATATCCACCATGTCACCAGCGACCTGTTTAGGCTCTTTAACCAGATGCTAATAAGGCCAATTTTTAAACACTGCAGATGTTGCATTTCAAATAATTTTGGTACAGCAGTTATTCTGCTAAAACCTGTTCACTTGGGTTTTCCTAACAGGTGAAAATTTTACAATAGGACATGGATGTCCTCCACCCCTACCCTTAACCCTAGCTGGGATGCCACTAACTTGGTTGATGTTGAGAGGTTAAGAGGGAAATGCACAGATTTCTATCAGCTGAGGTGACACCCCTCATCTGAAACCCCATCTGAGAATCCCAGCAGAGTGGTCAGTATAATCATTCTATTTGATTGAGAGTTCCTGTTAACTAATGGTTAACTAGTAGTTTAGTTTCTTCTCTTATCTGATAACTTCTAAACATTTTGTGTCCCTTATTCAAGACTCTTTTTGAATCAGAGAACAGATTAACAGAGAAGCAGAGATCTGAGGTCATTTCCCTCTGAATTCTAGCTTCTGCATGTCTTCATGTACCCTCGACTACAGTGAGCCACGCAGAGTGGTAGGAAAACCCAATAGAGTTTCCAGCCAGGCAGGTGTACTCTCCAGCATCATCCAGAGTTATGTTCCTCAGAGTCAACACCTCCATCTCTCTGTCTGTGGTGTTCAAGCCGGCAGTCTGAGAGAGAGACAAACATCTGTTTTAGTACTTCAGCAGACTGGTTCAGAAGTCTGAGAGCTGTGGCATCACTTCCTGGAAACCTGGAAGCATTTTTGAACTGTTGTATAACCAGGAAGTGGAGCTAAACTGCTGATACTCAACACCATACAGGTATCACCTGAAATTCAGCACATTCAGCCTTTCCTGTGACCTTTCCCTACCTGTGGTGTCCACAACAACAGTCTGAGAGAGAGGGAGAAAAATCTATTTGAGCCTTCATCAATCTGCCTCAAAGGTCAGAGCTGAGTTACATTCCTCACGGTCAGCAGGAACTCAAAGCCTTATTCTCTCATTGAGAGTCAATGAGTCAGTTCTTGGATGTAAACTTTAATTGTACCACTTCAAAAATGGGCTTCATAGATAATTGGGAAAGTTTCTTCATCCATCCCACTTTGGATGGAGCAGCTCTCATCTCTGGAAATCTGGACAAATTTATTAACCCTCCTAAAACCTGACTACCCAGGGTTGAGACCAGGAAGCAGAGTTGCAGTCTTACACGCCTCTCTGCAGCTTCTCTCCTCCTGCCATCCCCCCAAAACCCCATCCCCATAGAGTCGGTGCTGCTCCCAGACCACCAAAAACCAAAGCTAAAATCAGCAAAAAAATATTCAAGCATTTAAATAGCTTCATCAACTGCACCAAAGAATAGAACAATTAAATGTGGATTATTAAACATTAGGTCTCTCTCTTCCAAGTCCCTATTAGTAAATGATTTAATAATTGATCAACGTATTGATTTATTCTGCCTTACAGAAACACTGTGAGAAATCTTGGAGTCATTTTTGACCAGGTCCTGTCTCAGAGTGATGCTGAAGAACGAATTCACCCAGTTAATCCACAATGTGCTTATTTTACGAAGATCCTTCTAAGAGCTCAGAGTTATACAAAGAAAAGGCTGCTTCGTTATAGATGTAGTGTCACATATCAAAACTAAAACTAACAAAGTCAAATGACTAATAATGGACTAAAGCTAAATTTAGTTTGGCATGAACACTGCCTGATGGTGTTACATACTTTAATAACTCGAACATAGGGCAATCCGTCCGGTCCCACTCTGCTGCTGTTGACGGTGATGTGTTTGAGCCACTGAATGTGAGGTTGTTTGTCACTGAAGACACGGCAGACGAACTCCACATCGCTGCCAACGACCGCTGTCTTGTTGGCCGGCAGCCCGGCCTGCAGGATGGGCCTGTGAGGGGAACGTTCTGCAGCAGAGTCACAGACAACAACACAACAAAGAACAGACGAGAACTGAGGGCTTAAATACACATCAGGTAATCAGGGCAGGCGGAAACAGCAGGTGAAGCAAATGAAACTAATAACGGGGAAGCAAAATTAAACACAAAGCACGGGGAACACAAAACTGTCAAAATAAAACAGGAAGTGACTAGACAGGTACATGCAGACTTGACACAGGGAAACACAAGGGACTAGAAATAAACTGAGGAATACAAACGAGAACAAATAAACATAATCACAGAAATAACTGAAACAGAACCAAGAGAACACAAAACACTGGGCCACCGGGTCAGGACCATGCCACAGACGAATGTTTGAATTTCCTATTATTGAAAAGTCAGCCATTCATGGAAGGACACTGAAGAGGGGACAGACCGAGCTCTTTCTGCCATTTTCTGATGAAAACATCACAGCTGTTACCATAGCAGATCATCACTCTTACCCAGTACATCCAGCTGGTAGGTGTGTTGGAGGCGCCCATGTTCATTCTCCACCACACAGGTGTAGTTCCCTTTATCAGAGGGAACCACTGACTCCATTATTAGAGTCCACATGTGGTCTCTGATCTGAAAGATTGAGCAGGCGCACAGACAGAAGGAAAAGTAAAGCTTAAAACCAGGTTGTACCCCTAAAGTTAACTCTTTACAGCCACAAACACACCTTGAAGCCTCCTTTTCTTTGGTCCATGCTGAGCCGTTTTCCATTCTTGTACCAGTGTATGGAGGGAAGTGGGTTTCCTCTTGCTTTGCATCGAAGTTTTACTGTGTGGCTGGCAAGACTGTGATGGTGCTTCTTCTCCATCTTCTCTGGCCACTCCCACTGTGGAGCCATCACTGATGAGGAGACAGCATGAGGTAAACATCATGATCACAATCATTTGTGCCCAGTGGCCTGTACCCAGTGTACAGTGGTTTCTGGGTCAGACAGGTATTGCCAGTGGACACTTTAACACCTCAGATTAAGACGTTGCCAGTGGCTACTTTGTTCACTTCAAATATCTTTGCGTTCATAAAAATTTGCCGACAGTGTAAAGCGTTGAAAAATGCAGAGCTAGTGGATAAGTGAAAGCAAACGCCGGCCCTTTCTATTAGAGTGCTAAGTAAGGTGTGTGACCCTCTCTGGGACGGGGCAGTCAAAGAGTGGACCAGAGCTATATCTGAACTTTCATCTTTAGGACCCCCTTCCTGATCCCCGAGTATTGCCTCAATCCAACAATAAATTAATAACCGGTGCATCATGTTGCATCTGGGACCCGGTAAGCTGGTTATTTATGAATATTTGTTTATCATATATGGAAGGAATTTCATTCAACTGGCAGAGAGGAGCAGAAAAATCTTTTCTGTCTAGCCTGAGCTCACAGTTTTCACCTATAATTTCATCAGTCAAAGGAAAATTGGTTTTCGTTTAATTCAGTTCAATCTTTATTTATATAGCAACAAATCCAACAAACAGTCGCCTGTTGTATAGGTGAGGTAGAGACCCTACAACAATACAGAGCAAACCCACCAATCAAACGACCCCTATGAGCAAGCGCTTGGTGACAGTGTCTCATTATAACATTATCATATTATCAATATTATGATAATATTATTCTGTCATTATAATAATTCCTGGTGTGTTTCTTTATGTTTATATTGTTTTACAGTTTCAGTTTATATCATGTTTATGTTTCTGTCTGCTTTAGTCTTCGTCTTCAGTCCTCTGTTCTTGTTCCTGTTTAGGTTTCAGTATTTTTGTTCTCAGGTTCTCTTAGTGCTGGTTCTGGGTTCTGTTCTTGGTTCCAGGTTCTTGTGTTCTTTTCCAGGGTTAGGGTTGTGTCAGGTTAATCTTGTCTCTCTTTTGTATTTCCGTGCAGTCCCGGTCTCATGTGTGTTGTATCTTTAGTGTCTCCTGTCCTGTCTCTGTGTCAGGCCTGTATGTTCTCAGTGTTAGGGTCTTCCTGTCTTATTTTGATGTTCTCTTGTCTCATGTGCCTCGGTTTTAGTTCTGCTTTGCGTGTCATTTTCTCTGTGATTAGTTTCCCTCGTTATCCCTCAGTGTATTCATAGTCTCAGTCTGCCTTTGTCTCATGTGGGAGTGTGTGTGTGTACGTGATTCTCAGCCCTCATGCTTCCAGTAATCCCAGTAGTATTTCCATTGTTTTTTAGTCTTCCGCTCCCCCTCGATTTTTCCTTATGGATTCCTGTGGCTTTCTGGTCTCCACCATCAGCCAAAGAAATGGTTCGCTTCTGGTTTACTTTTACCTTTTGCAAGCGACTGTATTTGGGTCCTACTCAACATCCAGTCTGCAGACCTGACAGTTACAGCCATAAATCCCCTCATAACTTCATCTATGATTATCAGTGTTAATCCAACAGTCATTAACACATAGAGCCTCAGTCTTGTTACGTGCATCCACAGCAGTGGTAGGAAAACTTAGTGTGTGGGATTTGTGGATGTTTCTCACACTCTCTGAAATGGTAGCTCAGACGCTTTTTATGACTTTCAGTTCATTAAATCTGAGGACTTCGTGCTGCCCTGTGTCATTGACGTGAATGTGTTTGGGGTTCGTAGTGACTGATGGTAGGTGAACACTGGGCTGGTTGTACTTGAAGAAGCATGTCAGCAAGAGCACATTTAGGTCTTTTCCTGAAACACTTCAGCTCTGTTGAGCATGATGTTCCCTCCATAAAGCTTCGTACCTGTGTCCTCTGTGGCTGGGCTGGGCTGAGCCACAGGGAAGTGAACCAGCAGCAGCAGCAGGAAGCAGCGGGGGCGACACATCGTGTCCTAATGCACCAATGACGTCCACGCTCTGAACACACTGCAGCAACGACAAAACCAGACTCAGTTAGAGGCGAGCCTCCTGACTGCCCAGCCTGTGACCCCACCGTCCTAACAGCACTGAACCACCACTGTAGCAGCGTTTCTTCTGTCTTCTCTGTGCCCCTTCTGGGCTGCTAGCCCAGTAACTTAATCCTGACACGTATGACAGTAGACATTGTTCAGGCTTCAGACGTTTATTTTGTAATAATCACAACATAGTCACACGGTAGAAAAACTGTATGCTCCCATGCCTAATGCAGCCCTCCAACCCTTCCCCCCACCTGATGTCATTAGTTACATTAAAAGGAGCAGCATTAACAACAGTAAAAACACATTCACAAATCTTTATGCATCGTGTTTTAATTATTCAGGAGCTAAAAATGAGTAATAAACTTTAACCAAACTTCTTATAAAGTGACTCTTACAACCATTATGTCAGTGAATCTCCAGGTGACTGTCCGCGGTGCTATTTAACCCATGTCCAACAGAGGGCGCCGCGCTTACAGCTGTTGAGTCTTTCCAGTGTTTGCGCACAGGCTCAGGGTTTGTTGGTGTTGGAGCTCAGAGACCTTTGAACCGACTCCTGCTCCACCTGTGCTCCAGCTGTGGACTGAAAAACAGCTGGAAATCTATTGATCTCTGCTCTGACTTTATTTTATCTTGGTTTGGTATTAACTCTGAAAGCACAGTCAAACTAACAAAGCCACTCTGTGATCCAACCTTTGAAAAAAGACACCTCTGAAACTAAATCAATTCAAACTAATAATAAATATTAGTCTGGTTTCCCCAAAGGGGAAAGCCACACCTCTGCGAAGTATAACTTTGAACATGTCAAGGCTGGTGGTGTGGCAGTGAGGACCCAGTCGCAGGACCCTGGAGACTGGAATAACATTTTACTGCTTCATTGCAGAGATCACAACAAAGTCCAAAGATTCTCCTGAGACCAGAACCAGAGGAAAACCTTTGAGGTAAGAACAGGAATGGGAACAGGAACAGAAGGACACACCACCGAGAGGGGACAAAGAGGCAAAGAACAGAGGGAAACCGAGGCTATTGATACACAAGAGGTAATGAGACAATGGGAGACAGCTGGGAGAGAAACACAGGGAGCAAAGCACTGCACAAGGACCAGACACACACTAAAATAAAACAGGAAGTGGCAAACACAGAGACCAAGACTAAGACACACGAACTCCACACCAGAACAGGAAGACAAACAAACAGCTAATGTCACACACTCAGAGACAAAGGCAAGCCGAGGGTGGGCCGGATCACAAAGGAACAAACAACCCAGAAATAATAATAGCAAAAGGCATGAAAAATAAAGCAGAACAATAATCACCCTGAAATCACAGCGCTCAAAAAGTCCAAACTCAGGGTCCAAGAATAAATAACATCATCAACGTGTCAAAGAAATGCAAGAAACTTTCATCATAGCTTTCAGTTTGCTTCTTCCACTTTGCTAGACACAAAACACACACAGTCTGATAAAGCTTCAGGTCAGAGGTCACAGCAGCAGTACCTGTGCGAGCTGATCCCCGGTCAGTGAACTCCTGGATTCAGAGACTTCAACGCAGCAGACCTGTCCACACACTCCGACCTCAGTCTGACGGAGCCTGAAGGAGTGGCGCAGGATAAGGTTAAAATCCCAGCACCCCCTGAGAGTGGGGGGAGTGGCCATGGAGGGGGGGGCATATCTCACAGACTCCATGAAATACTTTGAGCATCTTTCCATAAAAGGAACATTTATCTGTGCTCTAACTGAGAGCACAGGGTTAGCCCCCACTAATGAGGACAAAACTGTAAAATCTATTTTAATGCAGGCAAACAGTAACAGCAACACTGTAACAGCACGTCACATTAAAGCAGCACAACTCAAAATATTCACAGTTGTTTCAATAAAGTAACTTTAAAAATATTTAGCTGGTATAATTTGAAAATGGTTTATGAATGCAGACTCCTGAGGCAAACGTGGCAGAACAAAAATCAAGCAGGGGTCTCAAGCAACCAGTAATTAGAGCAGGGGATACTGGTGACTGACATAAACGGTAGTGGAACCAGCTCCCAGCTTGGATTCAGGAGACAGACACCCTCTCTATTTTTAAGATTAGGCTTAAAACTTTCCTTTATGATAAAGCTTATAGTTAGGCCTGGATCAGGTGACCCTGAACCCTCCCTTAGTTATGCTGCTATAGGCCTAGTCTGCTGGGGGGTTCCCATAATGCACTGTTTCTTTTCATTCACCTTATTTACTTTGTTTATACTCCACTCTGTATTTAATCATTAATTGATATTAATCTCTGTCTCTCCCCCCTCAGCAGGTGACCCCCCCCTCCCTGAGCCTGGTTCTGATGGAGGTTTCTTCCTGTTAAAGGGAGTTTTTCCTTCCCACTGTCACCAAGTGCTGCTCATAGGGGGTCGTTTAGACTGTTGGGTTTTCTCTGTATTATTGTAGGGTCTTTACCCACAATACAAAGCGCCTTGAGGTGAGTGTTGTGATTTGGTGCTATATAAATAAAAGTGAATTGAATTGAATTGAATTGAATTGAATTGAATTGTCACACTGTTTAACAACTTCACCACCGGATAGTCACAGAGATTGTGTGGGTGGGTGTAGCTCAGGAGGTAGAGCAGGTCATCTATTGATCGGAAGGTCAGTGATTCGATTCCGGTCTGCTCCGGGCTGCATGCCAAAGTACCCTTGGTCAAGTATCCCAAGTTGCTCTCTGACACAAGTGTTGGAGTGTGAATGTTAGATAATAAAAGCACTTAGCTTAGTTAATCATGGAAGTGCTTGGGTGAATGGGGTAAATGTGTTGTATAAGCACAGACTGAGTAGAAAAGCGCTATATAAGAACTAGTCCAATTACCATTATCGACCTCTATGGAACAGGCCTGCCTGATGGAAATCCATTTAAAGCATGGATGGCGAGATGCCCCCAAATCACAAACTGGAAAATTCACCTGCAAAATCACTTTGTGAAAGGACCTGAAGTACAAACATGTACACAAACACTGTGTGCAGCTGGACTTGGTAATATCATCTGAAGATTTCCCACACATGGAGTTAAAATGGCAAAAGAAGAGACTGAGAAAAAGAGAAAACTGAAGCAGCGCTGCACGTAGACCAGCTGAACAGATTGAGAAAGGTGGTGGAGGTAGGAAACTGAAATGGTTCACACAGATACTGTGTATTTAAGAGAAGATTAACGTGTAGTTATCTTTTTTTTTTTTAACAGTTTATGAGAACGTTCCACAGGTTCTCTCCCAAAAGCTGAACGAGAAGTAAGATGATGTTTAACAGTGGACTGAAAGAAAACAGTTTTTATCCCTCGGAGGGGCCGACATTGTTGCAGATGTCGGTGATTTAATCATCTGTTCTCCTTCTAAGCAGGCCTGTGACACTGACACAGAGATGGTCTCCAAATTACAGTGGGCTTCGGAGAAACTCACCTATCTGGGACTCATGATCATGTCAGACGGTAAGTCCCTCTCTCAAAAGGACTGCAGCCATTGAATCTACTCCAAAATCACAAACAATGAAACAAATGGTGAGTTTTCTTGGCATGACATCATTTTGCTGTCAGTGGATACCCAACTATTCTGCATGAGAGGCTCCACTGTTAGCAATGATACATGGGAGGGGACTGACTCCATCCAGCAGACCACAGTGGACTGATGACACAGACAAAGCTTTACTGACCCTGCAGACTGCACCAAGTCGAGGTGCTTCACCCACACAGTGGAGCAAAGGGTGGATACATGACCTTTGTTTCATTGCAGGAGCACTGTTGCATGGACTAAATGGTAAATGGACTAGTTCTTATATAGCGCTTTTCTACTCAGTATGAGCACTCAAAGCGCTTATACAACACGTTTACATTTACCCATGCACACTCATTCATACAAGCACTTTCATGTTTACTAAGCTAAGTGCTTTTTTTAATTATCTAACATTCATACACACATTCTCACTCCAACGGTCACGTCGGAGAGCAACTTGGGGTTAACTATCTTGCCCAAGGATACCTTGGCATGTAGTCTGGAGTAGCTAGGAATTGAACCGCTGACCTTCCGATCAGTAGGTGACCTGCTCTACCTACTGAGCAACAGACACCCATGCATGTTTCATGCATGTTTCTCATTCCACCTGGACTCAGTAGCTGCAAACCTTCTTCTTAACATCTGAGCAGTAACAGCAGCTAAAAAGGCAGCTTTAACTTCATATCACTCAGACTGACTCAGACTGAACCTTTTTGCTGCCACATTCTCTGGGAGTGACCCTTCTGGCACTAAGACTATGTGTTTATTAACTTCTTATTGGTTATGGTTTCAGATTGTTTCAGTGGAAGTGATAAATATGCACTGTGCTAAACCCAACTTCACTTCTCCCCACAGACGCAGATGGTGAACCTCATGATTGTAGCAGCTATTTCTGCAGTCTGACCTGCAGCACCCACGCCGGCTAACCCAGACACAGCAAAGGCCAAGCAGGATATGCAGTGGTCAGAGAACATGACATCCTAGCAGCAGGCTCATTACCATCTCACCACTCAGCTCAAGCAGCAGAACTTGTAGCATTAAGACAAGCACATGAAAATCACGTAAGACCAGACAGTCACTATTTACACTGATTCTAGATCTGCACATGATTTTGGCACATTATGGAAGCAACAGTTTTACCTGATTGAGGGAAATCCACTGCACATCACAAACTTGTGGCTTCTTTGCTGGATAACTTATTACTCACCAAATGTAAATATGAAACTCACACTAACCCAGAAGACTCTGTTCCTGTGGGCAACTCCAGAGCAGATACAGCAGCAAAGACAGCAGCTCCACAGAAGGTGAAACCAGCAGCATTGACATTAAAACCTCACTGACTCCATCTGCTAACACAGATTTACAGGCTGTCCAAAGCACGGCCACCCCAGAGGACAAACAGGTATGAAGAGCAGCAGGGCAGCTAAAAAAGTATTGCTTGGTGATCCCAGAACCACAGCAATAACCCACTGGATTAGAGAGATTTTTATGTCGATGCTGAGGAAGACAACAAAGGTGTACGACGTGCTCCGACCTTTTAACCTGCTGCTGCGCTGGAACCAAAGGATCACTGTGAGGGGTGAAAGAGCGCCCTCCTCCAAGGAAGCAACGTGCAGAGCGAGACTCTGTCACCCACGAGGGATCAGTGAGGGAACGCAGACTCCTGCTGAAACAATTAGGATGTATGAGCTGAGAGTTTTTGGCTGTGACAGCTGTTTGTGTGATTTGTCAGTTCTACAACAACAAACATCCCCATGACTCTCAGAGCATCACAGACACAGGGAAGGCTTATGTGATTCACTCGAGGCATGCCCTTTCTGAGAGCTTCAACCCTTCTCTAGTCCGGATTTTATTCAGAAATCATCTGCAGTTTGCAAATTTCACAACTATTTCACTAACAACTTACTCGTGTACATTCTGTATGGCAGGTAGACCGCTACTTATAGTGACACCTTATAGCAAAACCTGTGCACCAGAGCCTCATTTTCCTAATAACAATAACTAAAGCTGTAAGTTCATGTGTGGTATCTACTACACAAGCTCTGACATCACCTAAGATTCCAAAATTTTGTGGTCATCATCAAATGATTTTTCTGGGCCTCCATCACAGGATGTGCTCATTCCTTCAGAGCTAAATGTGGCTGATATGGACACAGAAAAAGCTAACTGTAAATACCTTTGGGATGTTTGTAACCATTATCACAGGATCATAGATGAGGCGCTGTTATGTCAGACTAATCACCTTACTGCAGTAAAACTCTCAGAAGCCTGTGTGTCTGCAGGCACTCAGAGTGGGTAACAAACGCCCAGCTGTCACTGCACTGCAAAATCCAGATCAGAGGTAGCTGATGGTGCTGTGCAGAGATCTGCGTCTGGGTTCAGCTCAGACTGGAAAGACACTTTCATCAGAGTCAAATTAATTAAACAAGCTATGATTTATCCACAGGTTCAATCACAGTTATTATTCCCTCAGGGCAGGTTTAAATGTTCCACAGACACCCTTGAGTCTGACTCTAAAGTGTATATAGATGCTGTAGGTGTCCCTCAGGGTCCTCATGTGATAGAAACCATCAGAAACACAGATCTATTACACCCAGCAGACATTTGATCATGTCACTACAGATGCATGTGACTCGTCTCATCACAAGGCAAAATAGAGATAACAGAGAAAGGAGGTGTGTGTGTGTGTGTGTGTGTGTGTGTGTGTGTTGTACAATCATTCCTAACAATACTGCAGCTGATGATTGTTTTACAGAAGCTCTCACTGAATTGTGTTGTTTTATCAAAAATGAAGATACACCTCAAACATGAACTATGAAAAATAGTTTATAATGGTAATAATAACCTTTGTGTTGACTGCCAAGTTTGTCTGAATTACACAGCACATTTATGTTGGAGGTCTCCAAAAGAAACAGTTTCAAAATGCATGAAAAGCTGAAAGGTGTGTTTTATTGTGGAAAGTAAAAATGACTGTGAGTGTGCTCACCATGTGCTCTCCCTGCATTAGCTGCTTTTATAAGCTAAAAGTATCAGCAGTACTGGCTCTGTGTTTACTTCCATCTCACTCACTGCAGCTATGTGTGTGTCTGCCTCTGAGTCACATGACCACACGACAGCAAATCACAGCAGGGCAGGGAGGAGGGGGCGGCGCAACGTGCACCTGCATGAGGAGGTGTCTGCACAGACCTGCGACTGTTTGATGAACGGAAACAACAGTCTGAACGTCCAGGAGGCAAACTAAAGCATCGATCCTGTCACGCCATTATCGATCTGGTACCAGTACCAGATCAATACCAGTACCTGCACTGGTACCAGATTGATCCAGTACCAATAGCATCGATACCAGTACCAGCGCTGGTATCGATGCTATCAGTACTGGATCAACCCCCCCCCGTGGCCTCTTTGGTTCATGCCTTTGTGCTTTCCAGAGCTTTCTGTTATCTTCATGATGTGCTGTATTTAGGTTAGCTTCACTGCTAGCGTGTAATGCTTCCATTGCTTAATGGTTTTGAAAGGTGCCATCTCCTTCAGCTATCAGGGAGCTGAGTTGTAGGCTGGTAGCTTTGGTCTAGTTGTTAGGCTGTATTTTTGTTGTGCTGGCTGTCCCTGAACGTGTTTCTTTGGCAGTAAATGATTTCAAATGGACCCAAACAGTCTCCTCATGTTTCTGTGATTACCCCCAGACCACTCTGAGGATGTCATGAAAACAACACAGGAGCCAAAAGCTGTCATATCACATCATTTATTTCTACCACAGAACCAGAGTCAGCACAGATGAGCAACACAGAGTCACAAAGAGCTCCACGACCAGCGTGAAAGCATCTTCTCGCCTCCACAGCCTCTCGTCCTCCTGCATAAATTAACTTGATAAGAAAATAAATATCAATCATAAATGAGCAAGTTCTTTAAATAACAGGAAGAGAGCCATTTAAAGCCTCAGGTGTGTCAGTGTGCCTGTGTATTCAGGACTGGGTGTGTGCTTGTACTGAGCTGTGTCATCTACTCGTGGGCTTTGACCTCGCCTTCTTTCTCCTGGCTGTCCACAGATCTCCTGGCAAACAGGTGGGTGGGGTCTCGGCCTCTGAAGCCCGGCTGGATGTTGAATACGGGCGTGTTTCTCCAGCTGGTGGGGTTGTTGTAGGTGGTCGAGTCGGTGTCGGCGGTGCAGGGTTTGTTCTGGATGAGCTGGAGGAAGGTCTCCATGTCGGGGCCCAACCTGGCAATGATCCCGGCCCTCACCGCCACCACCGTCTGCTCGTCGCAGGTCTGCAGGGTCTGCAGCAGGGTGCTGTAGTACCTGGAGTTTGAGCAGACGCACAAATTCACGCAGTTACTTTTGCATGTAATACAGCTCACAAGCACTGCCCCTCAGCAGGCTTCTGGGAGGTGTCCAATCTTAGGGACACAGAAGGACTTTCAGTTTTTATTAAATGCATCTGGACTGAGTCACATTCAGACAGAGAGGTGAAGCCACAGACACCGCTGCTTTAGTGGGCTGTGGTTGTAACAGCGCTGTGCTTATTGTCTGTGTGAAACCAGCAGATTAGCCTCCGGCCTCTTTATGACCCCCCAGCAGCAGGCCAGTGCTTGTGACTGAATCCTGTTTGTACCAATCCTGCCACTCTGGAGCCTATCCCAGCTACCACAGGGCGAGAGGTGGGTACACCTGGACAGGTCAGACTCTGAGGACTCTGTTGTGATTTGGTGCTATATAAATAAAATTGAATTAAATACTAGCATGCTACTGTTAGCATTTAGTTCAAAGCATCTCTGTGCTAATGCAGCTGCTAGCATTGCCTCACCTGTCAGTGACTGATGACAAGTGTACATGTGCTCACCTGTTGGGGAAGTGAACCGGCAGCTGCACCACCTCCCCGATGGCGTCAGGGTTGGTACGAGCCACGTTGCAGATGTCCAGGCTGGTGTAGCACTCTTCTTGGACCTTTGATGAGACAGAAACACTCAGACTGAGGAACCCAGGAGCTCCTCTGAGAGCGTTTACAGCGACAGGACAGGCCCGTCTAACCAGCGCTAACAGCCCCCAGCCCGTGAAACAGCTGCTTTAAGTATGAACTGCTGTAATGTTGCCTGGGTCGAGACCCTTAAATCAGTCTGCTGAACAGATCAGCCTGGTCCTGCTGCAGATATCTTCCTGCTACAGGAGAGTTCGTCCTCCCCACCTTCACCAAGTGCTGCTCACAGAGGTTCATTGGGACTCTAATATGGCAGGGTTTTTCTTTTACTTTATGATTAAAAGCTAAATAAATAAAATAGATGGGTTTTTTTTTGTTTTTTTACAGTGTCAGCCTACGAACCTCAGCGATCATCCTCTGGAAGATGTTGCAGCGGCGGATGGTCTGGAAGACTTTGCCTGAGATTCCCTGAGACATGCACTGCAGACTCTTCTTGACAAATGTCTTACCCTGCGGAGCGAACACGGTGATCAGACAGGTGGAGCTCGGGTGGAGGTCAGGGGGACAGGAAGTCACTCACCTCGGTGTTGAAGCTCGCGGCGGTGTGGAGGAACAGCTCGCAGAGTTCATGCATGCCGTCGGTGTCGCAGGTGGAGTTTTCCAGACAGGAGAAGAACCCACAGCCGACGGCCACGGCACCGCTCAAACATCTGGCCACATCACCTGCAAACACATGCTATATCATTATTTTATCAAGATTAGCAGCACTCCAGGCTGAGACTTTCACACCATATAATAGATAACTTCGGCTTCAGTGAGATTTGTTTGTGTCTCACATAAAAATTAAACATTAAAGGGTAAAACTGTAAGGAGATGAAATCATAATGTTTGAGCATTAATCGATACAATAAGTGGACCTATTGATCAGTTTGTAACCAGCATGTTTTAGTATCAGACACAGGCATAGGCTATAAAGCACTCCTGAAACTTAAGCATCATTTTAAAAACAGCAGATTTTGCTTTAATTACACCTGAAATGAATCCGCCTGACCAAAGAAATCTGGAGCTCATCTGGAGCTTCAATTTTTATGGAAAACTGAAGTTTGAGCCTCTGTTTTTAGAAGATTTACAAACCGATAATTAATGACGTAATCAGCATTAAGGCAGGTGCAGCCACGTGCTGACTGTTTTCAGAGCGGTACTTTTACTTATAGCAAAGTATTTTGAAGTGCAGTATTGCAGCCAAAGTATCCGAGTACTGCTACGCTGTGCTGCAGGCAGAGGCTGCAGGGACTCACTCGGGCTGTTGGCGGAGAACCGGGCCCGGCGCGGAGTGGGCTCCTCCGGAGGCATCTCGAAGCCGGAGGCGGAGCAGAGGACGAGGAGGAGGAGCAGAGCGGAGCCGCGCAGCATCGTGTATCACCGTGAAGATGGAGGAGGAGGAAGAGGAGGATGGAGGTGCTGGTCTGCCTGGTTTTCGCTCCTACTGATCCTCCTGGTATTTATACACAGTCAGCTGGAGACGGACCAATAAGAACGCAGTTTCCGCAGGGGGGGCTAATGGTTTATTCACGAGGGTAATTAACCCACGGAGTTAATTGGTTATTTCCACACGCACCGAGGAGGAATTTCCGAGCAGCAGTGAAGTCACGGGGATAATTTTAGACTCGGGCAGGAAGAAACACACCTGCCCTGCGGCCTCTGCAGGTGACACCGAGGACAGGAAGTGGGAATGAGACGATGAAAGCTTTGATCAAAGGTTCTATGATTGGAGCGAACAGCTGCTGAATGTGCCAGCAATAATCAATGAGTTCCTTTAATACTGAGAAAGAGGTAACGAGAGGAGTCAGAGCAGGTTTGATCCTGAGATGATGACTGTGGACACAAATCCATAAATCTGCGTCTGTGTGTTCAGATTTAAGTGAATTATGACCTGTTACAATGAAGAACAAACTGCGCTAAGTTCACCTGTATTTGCTGCTCCTGTAGTCACCGTTCACACCTGTGCGGTGTTACAGCACAAGCTAATGTCTGCTTTCTCCTTCTGAACCTTTAAAGTCGGAGTTATGGGATCCGATCCTCACGGAGTACGAGTGGGAATTTCCGGTGTTTTCTGGCTGTCACGTTTCCTGGTTTTCCTGTGACACACTCACTGACAGCTTCATACACTGATGCGAGGAAAGCTTGATGGACCTGAACACAAAAACTCAAGTAAGTCAAAGTATTTAGAAGCAGCTCAGGGTCAGGGTCAGGGTTCGGGTGAAATCAGATCAGGCTGGGCTCAGTATCTGCATCTGCATGTGGCATCATGGTCCTGATGCTGCAGACAGAAGCAGGTCCTGTGCACTGAAACATGAAAACATCTGGGAACGCTTTGGAAGACCATCATTCATAAATGTAATCTGACAGTTATTGAAACTGGTCGGCTCATTTTACTGCTAACTGTGATTAATAATGATCACTGATTGGTTGGATGAACAGAGGAGAGGGGCCGGAGGTCACAGATCAGTACTGGGCCCCCATAAAGATCGAGGTTTGTGGCAGTGGTGCCCCCTAAAGAACACCAAAGAAGAAAAGTTATTGGTTAATAATCAGTTTGGCCCTAATTATAACAGTATTACCGAGTCTATAAATGGTTATAATGTGTGTTTTCATGCCGCTGGTAAGCAAGCAGGTGAAGTCGTGGGGTGTAAATCATAAGCTACCCCATCGGGCTCCACGCAGCCACCGAAGCCAGCGGATCAGCTTTCCAATGACCCCGTCCCACTCCTCTGAGGCACACAGTGTGATCTGTTAACAATGAGACACACAAGCTGCATCCTGGGGTCACATGATCAATGTTTGAGGAACGAAACCCTCATCACAGAATATCTGTACACCATCCATCATCAACCATGTGACTGGTTTATTGTGCAAACAAAGCAATCAATAGCCACAAATGACCACATTATATAATATTGGTCATTCTGCTCCTCTTTCAGCTTTTTGCGTCTTTTTAAACTCTTTTCGTGTCTCTGTGCAGTAAGAGGCCGGCCTAACCCTAACCCGGCCTCTGTGGGTTTTTTGTTGTGGGTGATGTGGAAAAATCTGTGTGTCTTATCAGCTTCTACATTTCAGCTGGTCCTGTTTGACCAGAGGAACCAGTGAACCTCGCACGGCTCTGCTGACTTCATCAGCCCGGAGGTCAAAAGGTGCTGATAACCATCTTCCACCTGTCACGCTTTAGATTTCATGAACTGCCCTCCAGCACAAACTCTCCAACCACAGACCGCTGGGAAATCTGCTTAAACTCTGAGGTGGGTTAATTTAACTCCACTCCTATTTTTCAATACAAAGACTGAAAGTGTGCACTGTGGAACTTCCACACATGAACCCGTCATTTCCAGATAGCTCAGCGTGGACCTGCTGTGGGTGTAGAACCACTCCCAATCCCTGGGCTGTTCCTCGGCTCTTCCTCGGCTGTTCAGCCTCATGAAGGGAATCTGATTTTGTTCCCAAAAATGATCAAAACAACCAGCTGTGGTTTGAGTTCTTCCACCTGCTGTCTGAAGACTTTGCTGTCATGTGATTTGCACAGTGTGACTGGTAGTGGGGGGGGTGAAGGAGGAGGCGGCTTTGTGTCTGCAGTGACACGCTGTCACAGGCAGAGGACGCTGCTGCACTGGAAACCTTCAAACCCAAACAGCAAACATGAGGTTCCTCCTCCAGCAGGAGTGCACATCTCCATCCACATGTTCATCACCCCATGATCAGTATCAACAAACCAAACGAGACCGTGATCAGGACATAAGAGGATGAGTCCCCCACTCACTTCAAATTAAAGCCTGAATTCCTCAGACATCCAAAAAGCTCTTTAAAAAAGCAGGTGTGAGTGAAGAAAAAAGCCCACATTAATATATCTATGAAATATAAACTACATGATCATCATGCAGCCAGGGTGTTGCGTCCTGCCATGACATTTTAGGCCTGCTTCACCTCCGCCGGTGCCATTGGGTCAGCTGCAGGGCCGCCAGCTGCAGGGCCGTCAGCTGCAGGGCCGCCAGCTGCAGGGCCGTCAGCTGCAGGGCCGCCAGCTGCAGGGCCGTCAGCTGCAGGGCCGTCAGCTGCAGGGCCGCCAGCTGCAGGGCCGTCAGCTGCAGGGCCGCCAGCTGCAGGGCCGCCAGCTGCAGGGCCGTCAGCTGGCACCGCTGTTCACTGGTGTTTCACCCCCTCAGCCAGTAATCACAGGACGTCTCCCCACCACCTGCTGGAGCTGCCTTTTTTGGAACCCCAGCTCTTGTCTTTCCTCCTCAGCCATAGCCAGTAGCTCGCTTTCTCAGTTTCCTCCCCCACAAATCCACTACAGCCAGTCTCCACGGGTAAACTCCAGATGGCCTTCTGTTTCCCGCTCATTGCACTTAAGGTACTTGAGAAACTTTGCTCATGTGCTGCTGCCTGCCCTCTTCCAGAGGGATTGTAAGCTTAATGAGGAGGGTCCTCTTCTCCACCCCGGACCACATGATGATGTCTGGTCAGAGTACACTTGTTAAGATCTCTCTTGGAAAGATCAACTGCTTTCTGAGGGCTGTCAACATAAGTCTTTTCCAGGAGTAAGGATGGAAATTTTTTCCCCTGTGGTAGGACGGAACGAGCTGCCAGACCAAACAAAGTCTCTCAGTGCAGACGTCATGAATGCTGGTGCATGGTCTGCTGCCACCCTGCACCTCTCCAGCACCTCAGCTTGGTGAGAACAGGGGCCACCTGAAGTGACCTTGGGCTAGCACCACTTTGCTGGAGAATGTGCTGGAGGCGTGCCTTGATGTTACCACACAGGGGGCAGCTGGTGCTCTGAGCTGGATACAGGAACAGCCTGCATCTTCACGAGCACCACATCTTAGTGTTTATCCATATTATTGGGTTAAACTCTAATTTCACAGACAGAGCTAATCTGTGCTGTAAATTAGCTTTCCTACATGCAGTGCTTTCATGCTAACATAAGATGGGGCCTGATTATTCAAGACCTTGTAGGTGAGGAGAAGGATTTTAAATTCTATTCTAGATTTAACAGGGAGCCAATGAAGAGAAGCCAATATGGGAGAAATCTGCTCTCTCTTTCTAGTATGATACATTACATCATACATATGATATAATTGTTGGTTCTTGACCTTTCAGTATAAAGCACTTTGACCCAGCTGTTTGTTGTGATTTGGCACTCTAATAAGACTGAATTGGATATTATTTTCCAGTAGAAAACACTCATGTACAGCTCTGAGGCTCTGAGCATATTTTAAAGCTCATCTTCAGCCTATTTTTAGGTATCGATGGGCAGAACCAAACCAAAGGGACTAAGAATAGTAGTGAAGTGTAGTAAAGACCTCAGGATTTACGAGCACAGACACAGGTAGATGCTTCATTCACTGTTGTAACAGTGACCGGGGAATAGTGTTTGTAAGAGGCTAAGTGACCTGAATTGAGAGGTATTCTTCACTAATTATATTTACCCCCTCAGGAATACGTTTCCATACAGTGAGGTCACTCAGCACAGTGCCAGCTCTACTTTTTCCAGCTAATTGTCATGCGTCATTTACCCCAAGGAATTACCTCAAACTATAACACGTCCCGAGGGAGGCAGTGCTTATTGTTTGATTGGCATCATTTTGCATAAATATATGGACCCTATTTGAGTGTGACACTTTGATGCTAAGGAAGGAGATGAGAGTAGAAGAAGTGAAGAGAGTGATTAGAGGTGAGGAAGAGACGTTTCTTTAAATGGCAGATAATTAGTGAGTGAAACAATCCTGTGATGATTTTCAGAAAGTTTTTCAGCCACCTGGGCTTTACCTGAAACTGTGTCACAGGGCTAACAGTGTTATTATGGGAGGACCATTATCTCACTCGTCCCTCTCTCTCCTCTGGATGCCCCCTCCTGTCTTTTCTGGTTGCTGTAGGTGCAGCAGAGATCTGGTTCCCACACTGAAGAGCTTCATCTCTCAGACAGTTTGTCCTGCTGAATCCCAGACGCTCTGCTGCTTTCTCACCCCATTGGGTCAATCGTCAGCATCTGAAGAGCAAACACCTGACCCAACAGGTACGTGATCAATAGCCTCGATCTTTGATTTGGATTAAAGCATCTGAAGTCTCTCAGGAAGGTAAAGCGGACTTTTAGGGGGGAAACATGAAGTCATTTTGCTTTTCTGCAGCAGGGCTGGGGTCATCATCAGCAGGGCTGGGGTCATCACGGATGATAACTTAGACCTCAGAGGGTTCTCTGCACAGGAAGATTCACTGATTTTTAAGGAAAAAAATTGTTGTGATCTGTGTCAGTATTATAATTTTTTTGTCATGTGGGCCAGTAATGAGTAATGCCTGTATTACACGGGGACGGCTGGACACCCGATGGCTGACTACTCCTTCCTGTTATGCTTATTTGTGCTCTGCTGCCTGGCATGCATGTGTAGTTGGTGCATTGTAGTGTAAACACTCCACGGAGGATGGCCATAAAAATCAGGCAGGGCCATGGATGTCCACACAGACCCTTGTGTTCACTCATGAAATTTACGTCACTGAGACCCGAGCAGACCCGTGCGGACTTCCTGATGTGTATCATTGAAGCTTTAGACCTCACAGAACAGATTAACTAATTGAAGTACTTTGAAATTCAAGTTTTGAATTGTTTTTGGAGGAGAGAATGACTTCATTCCTTTTGTAACATTTTTCAAAATGTTTAATTTTCATGTTGAAAATCGGGGTAAGTGAAGTTTCCATAGTTGGTATGTAAGGTAAAATGTAAGGTAAATACCCTACAGTAATTGATATCTATCCGAGGTCATGGCTGACCTGTCCAAGGTTAGGGTTAGGTTTTTCAGCTACATGCTGACTAGGCAAATTTTCAGAAATTAGATGATGTTTCAGGGGAAGTCTCAAATATTTATTTTGACCTCCTAGTAGTTTTTCTGCTAATCGATAACTGGTTATTCTGAAATATGTAAATAATTCTATGAAAGGGGCTCAACATTAACCAAACCCAAGACCTTACCCCTCAATGGGTCATTTATGAACTGCTGGATAGTATAGGGTTAAAAACCCTTACAGATAGTTTTTAATTTGTCCATCTTTTATTTTGCTCAAGGTGAACAGTATTTCCACAGAGAGAGAGGGGCCTGGGCCAAGGGGGAATCGAACTCAGGCCTTCCAGATGGTATTCTAACTGTGAGGCAGCAATGCTAACCACTGAGTCACTGCGCGTGTGGAGTTGGCATGTTCTCCCTGTGCTTGTGTGGGTTTTCTCCAGGCACTCCGGTTTCCTCCCACAGTTCAAAGACATGCACTTACTGGGGTTAGGTTAATTGGAAACTCTAAATTGCCCATAGGTGTGAGTGTGGATGTTGTCTGTCTCTCTGTGTTGGCCCTGCAACAGGCTGGTGACCTGTACAGGTGTACCCTGCCTCTTGCCCTATGTCAGCTGGGATAGGCTCCAGCCCCCCCGCGACCCTGAACAGGATAAGCGGAAGTGAATGGATGGATGGATTTCTAATTAGTCATTGGGATGTTTGTTTGGGAGAATGGTAACATGGCAGACAGGTGTATTTTAACCCAAACTGTGACCTTGTCCTAAACTCAACCAAACAGCTAGTGAAAATTAAACTACTAGAATATAAAGGGGAACAAACTGCGGAAACTAAGCAGTCGTTTATGCAGTGACCACAGCCTCCTCATGCAGACTTTCTTTTCCTTTCCAGCAGAACTGTTTGCTCTTAGTATTGAATATTTCTACTGCCAGAAGGCACCGCATCTGTATCTCAAACACACCAGCAGCTTTGACACTAATCTGACAGTTTATAGGAGAATCCATAAAACACCAAAATCTTAACTACTGTTTGAACATAAAAAGGGCCAAGCAACTTTGCAAGGATATCAACAGAACTGGGATGGGGAAAACTATGTTCAGGTTTGCTATTGTTTAGTTGAAGTAAGTTTTTGCCATCCAGGATTTCATAGCATCCAAACAGTCACTATCACGTCTCAGGTAGAGAAAACTGAGCATCATCAGCATAAAGCATGAGACTGAATACTTCTGAAAGACAAATCCAATGGGTAACATGTACACTGAAAATATAATAAGACCTAAGATGAGTCCTGAACCAGTGCTTTAAAACCTGAAGGTACCTGATCAGTTCTGAATCCACCTACATGTATGAACTTACAAGCCTGAGGCTGTAGCTCAGGAGGTGGAGCAGGTCAGTGGTTCAATTCCTTTTTTTTTTCTTTTTTTTTTTAATTTAAATTC